>NW_027223327.1:9377008-9400975 GCF_030449975.1 Polyergus mexicanus | reverse complement strand
AGCAAGTGGTATCAACGCAGATTACTATCCCGAGAGATTGAATTATATTATTCGTTGCTTAGAAAAAATCGTAATTTGCCTGTACTTTCATTCAACTGTGAGAAATCCGTATCGATCGAACTCGTAGTCGCGAACGGAAGCAAGCAAAATACTCGTTCATCACTTTCGATAGCACCAATAGGATACAATGCCTGTGTACTCACGCGCGAGCACATATTGTCTGCATTCTCTCTACAACAGCCCAAAAAGAAAGAAAGCTCAAGCCCTTTTTTTTCTTACCTAAAAAACCTGGAACAGTCACTTCAATTCCGCAGCAAGCTAAAGACTATACTTGTTCCGACATGCAGCTAGCTTCTAAACTCTTCCGTCTTCTCGTTCACCTTCATTCATCGAGTAGAAAGGGGAAGGATGAAGGGAAAGAAGTCGCTGAGCGTTTACCGCGATACCATGCGCGCGTCATCGTTCGCGATCCGATCGGCCGAGACGACGACTCTTAGTTCCGAACGATCGTTTCGCGTTTGAGCAAAGCAAAGCTCGGAAACAAACGAGGCGTATTTTGCATTAGAATTTGCTGGGGCATACTGGAGGATTCATCTCGCCGAAGACGTTGAGTTCATAGAGCGACGCGAACACGATAAATATCAAGTACCAGATCATCAAGACCACGCCGTATCGCCGATCTAGCTTCCAGCCATTCAAGTGTGTTGCCAGCACTAGGAATATCACCGTCGATAGCAAAGAAAGGGTGGAATACGTCAAACCTGGACGAAGATGAAAGATAAATATGTAAACGATACACGTACGCGTTTCGCAGATGCGTAACAAATAGATAAATAAATCCACATACCTCTGCTGGTGACGTTTACATGCGAGCCGGGCTGTATCATGGCAGTCTGTATAAACCACGGAAGACCAAGGCACACCAAAATGTCGAAGACATTGCTACCTACGGCGTTACTGACCGCCATGTCGCCGAGACCTTCCTTTATGACCGCTAGCGAGGAAAGGGCATCCGGTACGCTCACGCCAGCGGCAACGAAAGTCAAACCCATTACGGTGTCGGGAATGCCCAGAGTGCTTCCTGATAGTAAAATTGTCATTTCGCTAATGCAGTTCTATTCCTTGCCGAAAACACTGTCGATTGCATTTAAACGATAATCTATTACCTATAATTGTAATCATCCACACCATTATGTAGCTGTAGAAACTGATCCAGATCATCGATATACAGAAGGTGAAGGGATACCAGCTCCGCCACTTCTCTTGTCGGCAATCCGGCATCGTCGCTCGGCACATAAAATGGATAGGATATACGAGACCCCAGGTGAATAAGTTCCATTTACTACCACCCGTTGGCATCACGAGAGGCGATACTTCATTGGGATCCGGTTCCTTTGCTTTATAGTATTCGGGCTGTTTCGGTGCTGGTTGTTGTCGCTGCTGTTGCTCGGTCGTTTCTTGAACACCATTTCCTAAAGAAAGAAGGGGATAACATTGTCAAATTTGTAGAAAATACGAGAAAGGAAGATACACATAAGAATAATTAATTACCTTCCTGATTTTTTATTTGCTCAGTAATTGGCGAATTAGGGCCGGTATAGGATAATCGATCCTCTTGTAAGGACCTATAACTCACCAGGGCGCTCTCCTCGGCAGGTTCGTCGTCTTTTGGCAGAAATGGAATGTTGTACGACTTTGCCCAACGTTCCAATTTAACGTTGAACGAAAGCGCCACGCAATAAACTCCGTACATGAACAGCATGAACAGAGACTCTGGCCTGAGAAATTGATATTTCCGTTTTATGCATGTAACTCGTTATATTAATACTTTGTATTAATTTCGCGATCGGATGCAATCAAATAATCGAATACTCACCAAGATATGGACTCGTTGTAAATAGTGCCGAGCATCACGAGAATCGAAATGGCGTAAAAAAAACAGTCTCGACAGAGAGGCCACCAATTTAATTTAGAGGCCGTAGCGGAACATAGGCCGCAAATCGATATAACAAACATTATATTGAAAACGGCGCTGCCAATAACGCCGCTCACCTGAAACGGACAAGAGGTTTAATTATTGGACTTTTGTCTCGTCAATTATCGCGGCGGAAATACGATAACATCTGGTGATTTCTGAACTGCATACAGATCCACGTGACTGACTATATTAGTGAGATTCCTTACAATTAAAAGAACAAAACTTCTCACTTGTTATGTAAAATATCATTCTTTGATAATTAATGCTTCCTGATATTTTAACATAGCAAAATATGTAAGATGCGATTAACTTACTCCAATGTCATCCTTGGCGAAAAACACACCGATGATCACCGTCGCTAATTCGGGCGCGGAAGAACCGGCTGCCATGAACGTGGCTCCGGCGACATCGGGCGACAGTCTTAATTCTAAGAAAAAATAATAATAAAATCAAGTCACAATATAAAAGCATAGCATTCTTCGTTGTAAAAGAAAACGAGTTAACCATGATTTGTATTATCGTCTCTTGATAATGGATATCGTCAGTTCATATAGGATGAAACATGATCTTCTTGCGTAAAACAGACTATGCAAAATATTACGTAACTTGGAAATGAGATTATTGTCTTACAACCAAGAGAGAGGATCTGTACGCTAAGCTCACCTTCGCAGATTCTGTCCAGGCTCGAGACAAAATAATCGTCGCACACTATAGCGAGGCCTAGGAATGTATAAATTGCGACCAGAATGTGTATTATGAGCCCGCCGTGTTTTCTAGCCTCCGGGCCCATCAACGGTTGTGGAAACTGTTCTATGGCGGGCGCCGAACAATTGGATCTTCGCGGTCTTACGGTAGGATACGGATAAGTTGGAGTAACCTGGGTCAAAAAAAATTTTAAATACTTTATCAATTATTATTAACATAAAAATTAATCAATCATGTGTATTCATAATCATTTGATTAATCGTTTGCTCTTTACATTTGATCTTCCGGAGATATTGCGAGTCACTGGAAGTCATCATAACACAACGTCAAACAAAATAGCAACAAATTCTGCTGTATTTGATTATTTGATTCGAGCATTCTATATATTTTTTTCACTATGGAGGGGGCTAGCTTAATGTCAAGCTGCCTCCTTCCCCCACTTTGAACATAAATTCCTGCTAAACGGTTTGAGCAACAAAATCCGGACTACGGCACCAAATTAGCACATAATTAGCACTACATTATTTGATAGATGCGACTTTATTTGGCGTTGGTGGGGGGGGGGGTCAACTTAATATGGATGACACATTGCACCTGATGCAGATGTATTATGCAACTCGCGTCATGCATCGTGTACTAACACGATGCATCCGCATCTCCAATCCGAGGCAACGGATCTCTAATCTTGTTTTCTTGGAACGTTACAGTCCACCTACGCTATACACGATACACAGGACATGTTTCCGGTATACCGCGCAGATGTGGTTTGCGATACTCACCGTGGTGCTACTGCTTTGAACATGTTTCAACGGAGGTGTCTCGGTTTCCTTCTTCGACGCCTCCTTTCCCTCCTTTTGATCTCGCACACTCGTCTTCTCGGATGCTTTCGTATCTCCGTGTCTTCTCGGCGATGCTTTTTCGTTTTTAGATCCCTCGGTATGAATTTTTTTCTCCGACTCTTCAACAACCGACGAGACTATCGATGATATCTCTATCGCTTCCTCTGTGGAGGTGATCGAAGATTCTGTCAGCTCCGACATCAAACTTTCATATTGCGTGGAACTCGAGATGAGCGTCGTCTCGGATGACGTGATCCTCGCGGAGGCGACATACTGTACGAGGACGTAGATCAGGAACAGACCCAGTCGCAGGGGCCATCTCCTGCGACGCAGATTACGCGGTCTGTTTCTCATTGTCTGTAATCGAAACAAGCATTGTGAGAATTTTGCACATTATATCTCTTCTTTTTCTTTCACCAATTATGCGGCGAAGTAAACTATCTTAAGAGCCCAGTCTTCTTCCAAGCTCTGAGCTCTTAAGATATCTTAATTATAAAAATATTGACATATTATTTAAAGATCAATAGAAATGTATGTAAAACGTTAAAAAAAATTAATTTTCTCATTGTAAGAATAGACCTTAAATTGAGAGACAATCTAAGTGCGTCTTTCAAAACGTTATACTGATTTTTTTCTTTTACGAAGAGCTTGTTTCCAAAAGCCAATTATTCGAGAGAAATGAGCTCTCTTCGTACAGGCATGGATATGAGAAAAGATTGAAAAACTGATCAAATAAATCTTTTAAGTTTATTCCAAGTCACATTAAATATTATCAAGGCACGTAATTACGTTGACGATTTCCGGATATATTTCAATTTATAAAACAGCACACGTCCCCACGATACGAATCGATTTTAAGATTAGCTTTATCGTTCATACGTTTTCTTTCTTATAGCCTTTATAATATTGCACAACTTGATTTATCGACATTTCTCAAACGAAATGTTTTACAATTCCTGATCTGACATAGATCCCGTATTTAAAAACTATTTCACTTGTACACTCATTACCGTTATTGATATCGCGTGCACACAGGAAAAACGTAACGTACGTAGGCGTATACGTGGGTGACATGACACGGAATATTTTTATATAAATACATATATATATATATATATATATATATATATATATATGCATATTGTCGATTAATTTGAAGAAACAAAGAGAAACAAAGTAAAGTGAAAATAACAATGAAATTACTATTTGTGTGCATATTGTTGTCAAATAGCAACGCAGATCCATAAATCGATGATATTCGTGGAATGCGTAAATTATATATATATACATGTATGTATGCACATCCCCTAAAAAAAGCATTTTTCAATCGCTCATATATAAACAATTTTTTTTTAATATTGTAAAATTCTCTTCAAATAAATATTATTTTGATATATAAACAAATGATCCTGTGTGCTATCACATGTAATATATATATATATATATATATATATATATAAGCTTCAATTTTCAATATTACGATGAAAGTAATACAATGTAATTAATTGGAAATTAAACAAAATATGTGATCACAAAGGCAGTGTAATATGCTGCAATATGCGACAGACTCTTTGAAAATTTAGTTTTTCTTTAATAAAGAGATTAAATCTCTCATAAAATGCTATAAAAAATAATATTTATAATAATACAATTTTAAAAGAAAGCGTCTTTTTTTGGAAGAAAGAGAAAAGAAACATTCTTTTTAATAAGATAATTGCATTTACATTGAGCGTGCAATATGTGTATTATTACATGTGACGTAATATAATGAAATATCATGCGCGTTACGCGTGTAATTAAATATCTAATCAAGTGCCACTCGGGAGTAATTCGGGGTAATTTTCATAATTTGCGCATATGTATATATGCATACAAGAATAATTACGTGCATGATTCATTGGAGATCAAAGATACACTGACATGACTGATGCAAATAAAGAGATGGAAAGTCTGTCGCGATGCACAATACATGTAATCCCGTAAATGCGTATGCAACCTATTTACGGAGAAGTGACAAGTATACTCGAGCGTCGGTAATTATTTCGGATTGTCTAATTGCTGTCGGCGAAATTAACGGTGTATATGTGTGCACATATATATACCGAGATGAGTTGATACTGTTTTTAAACGACATATTCTTCGAACAATCGAGATAATGACGAGGATAATTATCATTTCTTTTTTTTTTCCCATCGTCAACTTTACAATTTTCGATATTATTTTCGCGAGAAGAAATTATAAAATAAAATTTGATATAATAAATAAAATAAAATTCATCGATAAATTGCTTTTGCTATGGTACTCGCTTGTTATAAAACTTGGTTTTCCAGTCTTTTATTTTTAATCACCAATTGTTCAAAAGCTTTCGACATTTTCATTCATCCTGTATATATCAGATGATGGGAGTAATTTTCGTGATATGATCTCCATACGATATCGAACGCATTCATTGTATAAGTAAAACTTTCTAAATCAAATTAACGGCGTTTATCAGATTTTCCCCAAGTGCAAAAGAATAGGCTGTTGAATAAATCCACTTTCTTGATAAGTTCACTTGTATGATTATGTTCACGCGATTAAAATTTGTCTTAGTAAAGAATTTTCTAAAATTGATACCGCAGATACGTAGAGATTATTAAATAATCAGAATTTTAACGAAATATTTGCTCTCGTATTCAAATAAATACGATCAATAATGCTAACTTGTTAATCAATATTAATATTAGATAAATATACTAAACACACGTCTCTAAAAAAGACATCTAAAAGTTATGTGTAAAGATGTTTTATCACTCTACGAAGATGTTTAAGATGTCTCTTGGCCTTTTTGTTCTGGTAACTACGTGGACGTAAAAAAAAAAGAAGAGGTAAAATATAAAAATTTAATATGATCCCGCTTTTATATATAAAAATATTCAATTGATGAAAAAAGCGACGAGCAATATCTTTCTCGTGTTTCTCACGCACGTGTAAAATCGATCCGTAAAATCGATCTGTCTTTCAAGAACGGAAATTGTGGCGTGTTAATTGTAGGGATGGTTTTTACAGAAGCGGATATTCCTTTAAACTAGATTATTGGACGCGTATAGGAATTATAATATCAAAAGATACGATGTTGAAATATCGAAAATCTCTCGCCGATAACGGGTAAGTTTTTTTATTATAAGCGCTCGTGAGTTAAAATTTGCCACGCTTCTATATATTATATATATATATATATATATATAAAACAATCGTTATATTATATTCTCTTTACAATAATTTTCATAATTATTAAATGGCAATTGATGGAAAACTTTAAATGTCTATTTAAAGCGCTTTTCTTTTTTACTAATATTATTTTTTTAATTATAACAAATAGCGCATTGCAAGATTTACCAGCAAGTCAATTAACAATAAGTTATATCGTTAAGAACTTTAGTGGTAACTTTTGTTGAGAAAAGTTTTTTAATTGAATTATATATTTTCACTCTTTTATATAATTCCTTAATTAATTCCTTTAATGTGTATAACTTTTTTCCACATGATAGAGCAGAGAAACTGGAACAGCAGATTTCGACGTACTTTTTAAATTGAATATATGGTGAAGAATAATCTTGACGTTTTTCCAAAAATCATCTAGAAAAAAAAAATTTAATCAAAAATATTAATATTATATATATATAAATATATATCGTAAAAAGAGGAAAAAGAAATTTAAAAAATTTTTAAAACCTCTCTTTTCTACACATACAAGAGTGAAATTCGTCAAAGAAGATATCTCTCTGTTCATCCTAATTATATTTTTTTACATATATTGCCCCTCTCTCTCTCAAAAATCTTTATTTATGTATGCGCATGCAACTGTATCATTATAATCGCAAGAAACGAAGCAGAGACGAAACGAGCAGAATCCGAGAACATCGTATCCTTTGTTATATCGGGGATCTCAACCGGGATGCTGATCGTGTGATATACGAGCGAGGAAGGATCGTTAATCGCCGAGGAAAGCCGTGGGATTCCTTACGATAACAAACCGAGGGAACCAAAAGTTTGACCCAATTCTACCCTGACAAGAACCTATTAGAATCATTCGCGAAGGAGGAAAGATTTCCGCTTACGTATAATCCGGCTTACCCCTTGGTCGCTGTTTGTCATGGTCCACGTCGTCCACCGTGGTCGCGGGACCCGCTCCAGCCGGAAGACGTATGTCAGTTGCGCCGGATATGGATAATGTATGACGTTAATAAAACAACTACAGGGTATTGATGGTCAGGGTGCGAGCTCTTATCACTTCTATGCGTATATTCCGCAAAAGGAGGAGGAGGAGGAGGAGGAGGAGGATTTCTCAAGAGTCCTTTAACCGTCACGATCGCGCTCGAGTTATCGATTCGAACGCGAGGAGCTGACTCGCCGTCACCGTTGTCGTCGTCGTTGTAAAACTACCAAAGTACTAACCGAATCCACCGAGTCCACCCAGAGTCGCGCGTATTTACGCCCCCCCGGCTGCAACTCCGCCGTCCTTCACTACCGCGCGTATGTGTATATATCGCACGTACGATCTCTCTTCCCCCCCCCCCTCTCTCTCTCTCTCTATCGTCTGTCACGCTCTCCGACATGCGCCCTCCTCGACGCGGCGTCGCGACGCCGTGCTCTCTCTCAAATACTAGATATACTCGTCCGGGGTAGCTACTCGTCACGATCGAGTATCTCCCACACGTATCGTTTCAATTGATTTGCGCGTTAAAGATAATGATTACAGAGATCATAATTGTAAAATTTTTTGATTTTTTTTTTATATAGGGCACTAAATAGGAACGATAAAATTATATATTTATATTCGCGCCCGTTTTCAACCGCACGAGTTTTTACGCACACGTTCTTATCCTCCCTCCCCTTCAGTCCTACATCTGTATTTCTATCGAGACGATGACGTCGGACGCTTGCGCGTAACACGCGTGCTCGTATACCGAGCGACGTCACATATTGGCGTTCCATTCCCTCGTAATCGTTCGTTGCACCTGTCTCATGTAGGGGTGGGATTGGCGCAAGAGTATCGTCTTCTAAATAAAACTCTTTAAAATTTCGATACGTAACCCTCAATAGATCACATATGGGTCACTTTGATCCTATCAATATTTTAACAATATCCTGAAGTTCCTAATCAATAAATATGATGTTCAAAATTTACTTTTTAGTTTTTATTGTACATGATTATTTTTTATAGATATCAAAGAATATATATATAAATTTTTGTAGATTTTTTCAAGCGCTTTGAGATAGCTAAAATTGCAATCAGATATTGTGACCCATATATGACCAGAAAAAAAATGCACAAAAAATTTGTGACCTACAAAGATTAAATATATTCTTGCTTAATAAAACGTGAAGATTAATATCTTATCAAATATTCTCTCGCACTATTTTAACGATTACATCATCTGAAAGAAATTATCGATATTTTCTCTGCTCGAGTATTTTAACTTTGCTTCCGAAATTAATTACGTGATTGCATTTTCTCATGAATCTTGTTTGATATCGATTACCGATTCTCTACGACTAGAGTCGTTCGTTGCCCCGAGAGATTATAAAGTCGTTCAACTTCAATAGTACTATGGCTAAAATTATCGGCGATACATATAGACCTGTATTATTATTGAACCATAGCTATATCCGGTCTACCGGTTATACATCGACGCCAAATATAGCAGGATTCCCGATGTTATGATTCACAATGTATGCTGCCTATAGGAGCTTGATACACAAAGGAATCTTTCAAATTTCAACTAGTCGTTTCATTAGAGATACATACGATAATAAAAAATAGTATTATTGAATGTTTTAATATATAAAATCTAATGTCTCTCCCCTCTCAATTTGGATAATCTTGGTCTTATATATTATATGAATGTTTTATTAATGCCTGTATTTTATTATGTGGGTTTTCTTTTAGGGATGAAATCCATAACAGGATTATAGTATATATAAATCTATATATAATAGTAATATATATCTTAATTCTTACGGATAAAGAAAACATTTTATCCTTATGAATAAGAAAGATATAACTAGCTTGTTACATAGGGTTCTGATGAAACTTTACGGAATAACCACCACTGTTGGGATCCTGCTGCAGCTCAAAATTATTTGTGGAAAGGCCAAAGGGCTTCAACACCATGTTACCCAGATCTTTAAGCTTCCCCAACATTTCTGTTTTTAATTTTTCGTTTCTTTCATTAATTAATGGAGGTAACCTCTGAAAGAGAAATAATTGATACATTAATAGATCGTCGTAAATAATTGTGTTTTTAAATATCTATATTTTTTGAGCAAGTGATACATTACCCTCACAGCATGATTAGCTTCCGTATGATTAGGATCAAATGTTAATACTTTCTTAAAATCTTCTAACGCTTCGTCTAACTTATCTGTCTCCTCATACAATTGTGCTCTCCTAACATATGCTTTTACATAACTGGAATTTAATTCAATAGCTTTCGTACAATCAGATATCGCCGAATCCTTCTCTGTCTGAAAGTAATTGTTTGCTAATAATAATTGGAAGATACAAACATGATACATCAATAGCTTAGTTGCTTTCAACAAGTACCTGACATTTCGCTTTCGCCGCTGCTCTGTTAGCGTACAATATAGATCTTTCTTTGTTATATGCTAAAGGACAAACTCGCAACGCTTGCGTATATTGAGATATCGCCGATATGTATTCACCATTTTTGAAAAAATCATTTCCCGCCTGTTTTAAATTTTCCGCCTCACATTTCATTGCCTATAAGAGTAAATAGATGTAATGCAGTATATCATAACATACATTAATAATTCTACAGAGAAAGACATTGCAATACCTCTCGTTCGGTTTCCGTAAGTAATAAATCTCTGTCCTTGAGAAGATCCTCGATTGCATCCTCCGAAAGATCTGTATTTTGTGCGTTATCACCGTTACTTTCGTTGGGTTTCTCATCTACAATATCCCACAAATCACCCGCTCTGTTTCTCGACTCTGTATTCTCGTCCATTTTAATGCAAGAACTTTCTAGATCTTGAGTAAGCTCCTCGATGACTTCTTCGTTAGACTGAAGTTTTTCCGATTTGTCGCTCGCATTATCCATCGTTCAATCAGAATACAACATTAACAAAATTGCGTCGAATTCGTTCGACGGACATACGCGTGAACAACATACAAAATCAGCTGTTCACCGAATACGATTCAGCCTGACGCCCTGACGTTTCACCGTGTTTTTTGCGCCCGACAATAGAGCGCGTATCGTTCGATCGCTTCTAACCAATTTCGTATACGTTGATTTTTAATAACAACTTGTCTCGAAGATGATAGATTCGCTGTCTTCCTCTTATAACTTTCCTCTTTTCTTTTAAATCCCGACTAAATACGTCTCTATTTTGTATCTAAAATGCGAAAAGTGTAATATATATATAGATTACAATTTACAAGTTACAGATACGACATCGACGGAGACAGAAGCATATCGTGCACTTTAAGTGCAGATGACGCGAAGGAGTAACGAGCAAAGATTATGAAAAATGAAGATAAGAAACTACATATCCAATGTCATGACCTATAAGAACCAATGAGCTTACAACTTTTTCGACGAAGTTGCAAACTCATTGGACATCGCGCGATACTTAAAAAAGACATCATTAATTCTTTAATCGATGACTTTAGTTTAAAAATTATCGCGCGATCTATACGTGAATCTAAAAACTTTCGCGATAGACGCAAAATATTAGAAAATTTCGTATCGTAATTTCAACGGAAAATAAAATACATGACGAAGAAAGCGTGATACACCAAAAAAACAAAAAAAAAGAAAATGTTTCAAAAAGAGATAGAATTATATCTTATTTACGTCTATCTCTGATTATGTTTCGCGATGGACGCAAAATATTAGATGAAATATTATAAATTCTTACAGAAAGTAAAATACACGATAAAGGAAGCGTGATACAGCAAAAAAAAAAATGTTTTTAAAAGAGGTAAAATTATATCTTATTTATCGTCCTATCTCTGATTATATGCATATCTAATCATTCTTTTTTGTCTCTCATCTTAATATAATTTTCGATACATTTCTTACATGCAAGAAAAATAAGAATCCGCAATTGATGATTATTGCTAATATTATTATCGTTAATATTTAGAAAAATTCATTTACTTTTTAGTTATATTTTTCTTATACTCGCACAATTATAATATCAATTTCTTTTTTTATAACTTCATACTTATATGTTCTCTTCTCTCGTACACAATTCAATCTGTCAGAAATTTGTTTGCAAAAGAGAAGCTAATATAAAAATTATGTATATGACTTATACAATCGGCATATTTTTTTCAATCGATGCGATAAAACTTTATGTAAGCGTGGAATACCGAGCGCGTTTTGCAAGAATGTCCAAATGTCGTAATCATATAAATTAAACTGATTAGCGATAATATGATGCATGATATTGACCGAAGGAGTATGTCGAACAAGGTCGCCGCGCGATAAATTGGCCACGCTCTCGAGATTATTTAAGAAACGATCCGAACGTGCGAGAGAATTATTCGTATTAGGCGTATACATGTAAGTATATATACATATATTTGCACTAAACGCGCGAATCCGCGTCTGTCGACGTTAGTTATTCGAGAGTAAATATTTTATAATGATGACGAGGAGATTGATCGATCGTCTCGCGCGTGTTATACGTACTTTACGAAGCGCGAAATAAGGAGAAGGACGGAGTGAATAGATGGACGAATCTACATTTAACCTGTTTTTTTTTTTACAGATTCCATTTTTGGAATATTCAATATTTGAAGTATTTCGCATCACAAATAAATAGGTAATCTAAGAATAGCAATCGATAAAACGTTAAGAGAGAGGAAGTGAAAATTAGAAGGTAACGGAGAGAAAGAAAGAGATAGAAGAATAAGATAGGGAACAAGAGAGGGAGAGGTGTATACATATATATAGATGTATATAAATTATATATATTAGACGCATCACGTCTCACGTCGTTCTCGTTTCTGTCGCGCGAGAACGAGAGGCGCGAAGAGATTGCGGCTTGTATGTTTTATATACTTCCCGATGCGACGAACGAGACTGAGATCAAATAACGGTCGCTTTACCGTAATATAACAATTCGATCTGTGAGAAATTAGGTGCATTAAGTGTGTGTTGTAAAAGTGCCTTTTCTGTCATTAACGCAAAATGGTAAGTTTATTTAGCTCATAACATTTTTCTCTTTTCCAGTAAAGTCAATCAATCAGTGTTTTATTATTCAGAGATTGACAGTTCTCTTTTTTTCCAGTTTCAGAGAGACGGAGCGAAATTAAGACAGCGCATAGGGAAAAGATCGTCGGTCGAATTACCTTACGAGAACACGATCGCTTTGAAGAAGCAAGATGTACTGCCAAACGAAACCCAGCATCTGCTCTTTGTTCTGACATTCTTTCTCTTTGTATCGTTTATCATAATCGTACTGGAGAGAAATCTGCCTGATCCGATAACTATTGATACAGAGAGATTGTATCCAGGAAGATTCGTAGCTGAACGTGCTCGCAATCATATTGTAAATCTAACGTCGATCGGACCTCGTATTGCTGGAAGCTATGAGAATGAAATCCTAGCTGTTAAATTTCTCACAACCATAATCAATAATATGATTAGAACAGCACACGAGAATCATAGGATAGTCCTTAATATTACAAAGCATAGTGGCGCATTTCCACTTAAGTTTTTTGATGGCATGACTAATGTTTATAGAAATGTGCAGAATGTTATTGTCAAAGTTGGACCTCATAGGCCTACGACGTACAGCTTGTTGCTTAATTGTCATTTTGATTCATTTCTAGAGAGTCCGGGTAAATAAATTATTATTATATATGATATATTTATGCAAGACATTTCTTTCTATTGTGCATGATCTGATTAAATGAAAAATTTTAGGCGGTTCAGATGATGGTGCTGGTTGTGCTGTAATGCTGGAGATTTTACAAATACTTACTCAAAGCCCTAGAATATTGAAGCATAGTATTATATTTTTATTTAATGGTGCAGAGGAGAACATATTGCAGGTATGTTAATTTTGTGTCACATTTTGATAATTATGAGTAATCGAGGAGAGTATTTTATTCTCACAATATACTTTGTAGGCATCTCATGGCTTTATAACACAGCATCCATGGGCAAAGGAAGTTCAAACATTTATAAATTTAGAAGCATGCGGAGCCGGTGGTCGCGAATTATTATTTCAGGCTGGACCTCACAATCCTTGGATGCTTGAGGTATATCATATCATCTGCACTATTTTTATTCAACATTTTATCGTTATTCAAAGTTCATTCCTCATTGATGTATATATCCACACAGGTTTATGCCAAATCTGTGCCATATCCTTATACATCATCCTTAGCTCAGGAAATATTTGAGAGCGGCATTGTACCTGGTGATACAGACTTTCGAATATTTAGAGATTTTGGAAAAATTTCTGGTAAGTTATAAATTTGTACTATTACAATTATACTCTCTTTATTATTTCATTGTTAATCGAAAATTTACTAATCTATGTAAAATTTCCTACAGGCGTCGACTTTGCATGGTCAAAGAATGGCTATGTATACCATACTAAGTTTGATAATGTCGATCAGATACCACTGGGAGCCTTGCAAAGAACCGGTGATAATATTCTTGCATTGACACAAGGGATAATATTTGAAGATCATTTATCAGATCCGAATATGCAAGAGACACGGGGAAGTCTTGTATTCTTCGACTTTCTAGGCGCATTTGTTATTAGATGGTCACGATACATTGCCAATTCAATAAATATTGCCAGTTTAATTACAGCTGGGTACTCTATCTATTTGAATATGCAGAATGCACGTAGAAGTAAGAATATATAATCATTATTTAGATTCAGTTCTCAGTAGATATTAATCAGTATTCATTTTCTCGAACAAATCTGAATTATACAATCAAATTATCAACATAGATATTAAGAGATGGACATACATGAGATATGTGACAATATGTATTGGAATAGTCATTATCTCGTGGTTGGCATCCATATTTTCTTGTACGTTAATTGCCCTGATCTTGACTAAATTGGGAAAGGTAATGAGTTGGTATGCGAGACCGGCGTGGCTATTTTTTTTATATATTTGTCCAACCACTTTCGTGTCGATGATCGTATTCCTGCACATCGGATCAAGACAGAGGAAGGCAAGTGATAAAGATATGTCCTGTGGCAATCTCATTCGTAAATAAAAAGAAATTAAATTAAAATTAAATAAAATAAATCTTATTCATTACGCTTGTAATTCGGATGTTAAATGAATTCGCGTTTAAAAGCTTATTACAACATGAAAAATTTATAGGATAATCGATAATTTATAGGAAGTCAGCTCTGCATGGATCTTGTATCAAATGTACTGTGATGCATATGCCATAATATGGATGATGGTTCTTTTCGTATGTGTTTTATTCGAGATACGATCGGGCTTTATACCATTGCATTGGGTCTTGTTCCCGGCGATCGGAAATATCGTGCGACATTATTTCTTCAATAAATGGAAAGGTGAATATAATTTTAATATAATTCTTCGTTTTTAGGTGCAAACATTGGTAATTTCAATTAAAGTGTTTTAAAGTGTTATTCTCTCTAATATCTAATATAAAGCATTTTTATAAATTTTACAGACTGGAAATGGCTTTGTTATCATTTGGGATCATTGAGCCTATCCTATATACAATCATTTTACTTATCGCTCGGTGCTCTCTATCTCTTTATCCCAATAATGGGAAGGTCCGGCGGTAGTATTAATTCCGAAGTCATAGTAGCTAACATGTTATCAATATTATTCTGTCTGCTATTTAGTTACACGGTAAAATATTTAATGATAATTCAAATCGTATTTGCATGAAGTATAATTTGAAATTTTTAGTTTTTGAATATTTCTTTCAATATTGTATTATATAACATAATATCTACAATATATATGTAACTGACATCTCTCTCAATGTTTTCAGTTGCCAATAGTACTGCTAATAAAGAATGCGGAACGAATTATAAATGTCATAGTCGGCATTTTCTTAATTGCTATTGCTGTGTTAATTTTAACACCGCTCGGATTCCCTTACAGTAGTGATCCATTATCGCCTGCCCCAGAACGATTTATGATCGCGGTATAATATAATTATCTTTCTTTTTTGTGTAAAATTCCTCTTGTTTTATACAAGATAATAGTTTATATTATATTTATTTATACATATCTTTTTCTTATGATTTACAGCACACTCAACGTCAATTTTATGATGCAAATGGTAGTGTTAGGTATTCCGGTACAGGATATTGGTTAGTGGATTTAGATATGAATAGTCCTCACAGTGTAGAATCAATAGTACCTGAAGTGGCTGCTGCGATGCCAACAGTCAGGAACTGCGAGAAAGAATTATACTGTGGTTTTCCATATTTATTGCCAGTCACAACTTTCTTATGGTGTGTACATATCGAAATTGAAAGATTATTTGAAAATAATATTGAAAATTGATATAAATTTTGAAAAAATATATCTTTTTATAGGAAAACGAGTTGGATTCCTGGACCCGCTCCACTTATAAGTATACCTACAAAACTCGAGATTATTTCAAAGACTGCAAAACAGCATATGGTTAATTTTACCTTTAATGTTACGGGTAATATATTAATCAACAAGTTTATATATTTAAACTATAATATAACCCTTAATCATATATCATTATATTGACTTTTTTAGGTCCTGATCACATAGGTATAATTCTATCTCCATATAAAGGTGTTCATTTAAAAAAATGGTCTGTGATTGATGAGAAACCGTTGCAAGGTCCAATGTGGAACGATAGAGAGACTTACTTCATTTATTATGCATGTGGCTCAGATTGTATACCATATACATTTTCTATCGAATTGAATGTAAGTTTGTGATCTAAAAAAAAAAAAAATATCTTTCTTTATTTTATTATGTTGAACGACATCATGTATTTTGTGCCATCTTAAATTATGTATATAACTAGGTGTCCACTGCGCAAAAAGGCCCGCATTTGTCGATCGCGTTAGCCGGACACTTCTTACATGGCGAACACCAAAGATCTCCGAGATTTAAGAAATTTTTGGCGCAGTTTCCATCGTGGACTGTCATCGCTCCCTGGACAGCGACGTATACATCATGGGAATTTTAACGAGAACGGTAGTAGGATAATGATGCGGTAAGTGCGGACTAAAATGCAAAGATATATTGTCCTACAAAATAGAGCATCTCTCGAAATAACGAAGCCTAATAAAACAACGTTTGAGGTATGATTGAAACCAATGATTGATAACATGGCTATATAATATCGCTTGAATATCTTACATTTAATCTTTAATAATTCTTAAAATATTTCGACACTCAAAAAGTATCGAGGAAGGTTAACGAAATACAATAAAGAATGAAACGACGAAGTGTTCTTATTCAGAGTTTATATGAATTTTTTACTAGAGAGAGCGTATTATCGTGAACAGAGATGATGTCAAATTAGTGTAAGATATTGATTTAGATTTAAATTATACACAGAAATATCTTATCATTATATATATATATATATATATATATATATATAGAGAGAGAGAGAGAGAGAGAGAGAGAGAGAAGGACAAAGAGAAAGAGAGATAATATAGATCGAGAATATCTGCCGAAATGCTTAAAAAGTTATAGTTACAATTATTTTTCGTAGAATAATGTACAGTAATATTGCATATCATAAGCACTATTTAGAATAATTCTACGCACTATTTTTCGATTTTATAATTTCTACAAATATTTAAAAAATCAAAATTTAGAAATATTAAATGATAACATAGAAACTGTGATTACATGATATACGCTCTCTTAGTATACTTCAAATTTACAGATTTAAATATCGATACTAGTTCAAGTTGCCATCTCAAAATCCGATAAATTAACTACTAATTGCATGATTAGCGTATTGTGCATGAATTATACAAAAACCTGTTTAAACTGTTTAGATTGTTTTATGTTTTTGAATACCGTAGAGTTTGCGAATTTGAAAATTCACGGTTTAATCGGCCATAGCTACTATTTGACATAAAATATAACTCAATGCTATCATCATAACATCATAAAAACATCAAACTTTCCTCATAAATAGACAATATAAATGACAAGTAAATAGTATTTTATATTGTAATACTTTAGATGTGACAAACAAAAGTTATTTGAGATAAAATTAAATATTTAAAGTTTTATATTTTGAATAGTATAATCAAAGAAATAACATTTTTTTTAAATTTTGTGTGCGCGCGCGCGCGTGGCATATATATAGACACATACATACAGAATGTGCTTAATATGATACATTCTATACTTATTGTTAGATTTGAGTTGATTACATTCTATATACAATGAATTTAGAAAAATTTGTAAAAGCATCAGAATTTTGTAAAAGAGCTTTTACTTCATGTTCTAATCAATTTATAAAGCATTCCCATTTTCCTAGTTTTAGATATCTAGAAACCTACATTTTTAATAGCATATCAAAAAAATTGAGACTTGTGACATGAGTATATATACTGATGTAATTTTCAATGATTTTTATATAATAGTTTAATACTTTTTGCATTTAGATGCTAACTACTATCTCTTTATGCCATAATTGTAACCAGATATCAAGACTGTCTTTAAATATAAATCTTTAATTTTTTTATGCAATTTCTTCTTTAATAACAAAATATTTTTTTTCACTTATATTAAAAATGTTTCCGATAATAATGTGTCTCTTTGAACACGCAAAGTATCCACATTTTATGATATTGCACTTTTAACAATACGTTCTGCATGAAATTATGGACCACTTTTTCATATTACTATATCTATATTCATATATGACCATTAAGAGTCATTGTTAATCCGATTCTTCTAATGTGATCTTGACACGATTCTTCTTCTTCATCTCTTTCATAATTCACAATTAATATCAGTTTATTCCACGAGTACAATGAAAACTACTTAATAAAATTGATTAGCAGAATATATCTAGTTTATATTTCTAGAACAGTTAAAATTATGAGATGCTCTGCTTACATAATGAAATTTTTGCCACAAGTCCATTGACATAGCTGATTGCTTAAACAAATACTTATATTTGTGCCGCAAGTTACTCTATGTAACTTACCGAATTATTCATTATACTTGATAAAACAATATATGACGAATATGATTATATTGCGCGAAACTCTTCTGATCGAAATAGAAAATGTTATTTATCAATACTAGTGATAAATAGTACATCGCGGACGCGTAGTATTTCATTATATAACAAAATGATAGTTTTATATAATATATAAATCAAGATTTTGTAGTAACAAAGTAGTAAAATATTATAAAGGACGAAAAAGTTGAAACACGTTAGAGAGAACATTTACATAATATATTTTTATATATAGTTCAAATTGTTTGTTTTCTACTGTTTGTTATATAATTTACTTTATATCATTATTTACGTTATGTTAATATTATTAAGCATTAATTAGGTATGTACTTTCATCTATATGTTTACGTTAATTATCTGTATCCATTAAATTGTGGCTATTTTATTCAATTGTTCATTAATTTTCTTACACATGATACATTTTCAATTTATTAGCTAATAAAAAAAATTTCAAAATCGCACAAATCTATATTTACTTAATTAGTGTGCACAAAATTATAAGCAATAATTATCTCATAATTTGATAGCAGCTATACGTACTTAATTACAACGGCTTAAAAATTAACGAATATTACCGATTTGCTTATTATACGTGTTCATTTTTTTGCACATTATATATTATACACATGAAAATATATCTTTATGTGTTTTGTGATTCTTTAACCAATCGCTATTAATACAAGCGGAGAGCTTTATTATCGTAAAGCGAAAATTGCGTAGCTATATCAACAAGGTTCTTATTTTATTGTTAAGAGTAAAACGAAGTTGAAGTAATAATAACAAAGTTTTCTCATTGTTCCTTGTTCCGAGAAGATAATTCTAGATTAACGCGATAATTCTAGATTAATTCTAGATTAAACAGAGCCTTGTGTATTTTTCGCATGAATTGTAGATAATTGTATTTCACAACAACTTCGTTTTACGCCAAATACAAAGGATCCATCCATCGTGCGTGACATACGTATAATCACTGATAATTCGTTTCCGTTATCCTGTAAGAAAAGCGTGGACCAAGTCCACGCGTCTGTTAAAGAGTTGTTGCACGCTTTAATATATGTTTAAACTTTAATTATTCAAACTATGAAAGTAATAATATTAGAAAATTGCCCCAAAAAATTATGAGTAACAAAATATATCTTAAAAAAAAAAAAAAACAACATTTTCTTTATACAACTTTTTAAATAGACGCGTGCATTGTGCTCACGCGTTTCTTAAAGAGAAATTTTTATTTTTAGACTTTGGATTGGATCTTTATTTATATGATATATAGAGCAAAAACAAACACGCTCTCGTAATGTAAAACGAGCTTTAACTTATTGAGACTTAGAAATCGGTCTAACGAAAATCCGATAATCGAAAGATATTCTGAACTAAACAGCTCGGATATAGGACTATGATTTGGCGCGAGACACTATTATGTCTTTTATAATACGTGCTTTTAGCGATAAATTACGATGGGCGTATCATGGACTTTAATTCAAGTGATTTAACGTTCGATAAAAGAGAGAGAAAGAGCGAAAGAGCGAAATATATGTATAGTATAATATATTATTTTCCCGCACACACAAATTTATTTATACACAGGCATATGTTCCTGCTTGCGTTTGAGTATTACGGATATATATTGCGATACTGTTACTTAACAGTTGTTGTTACATGATTAAGAGATTATATGAAAAGGAGAGGAAATAAAGAGAGTTAATGATACATTATTGATTTCCTTCAACTGATTGAATTTTATTGGCATTTGATGCCCGGTTGATCATTAATAACGATGACTAATCTAACGCAAGTTATGGAGCCAAGTTGCTGAATATATTTTGATAGATTGCATTAATTGTGCGAATATTAATTTTATATATATATATATATATATATATATATATATATATATATATAAGAAGGTACGTTTGTTATATAAATAAAGTTTGTTCGATATTCGCATATTCAAATAATTGTTGCGCAACTTTTGACGCACGTTTAATCGATATAAAATTGTGTTTCGTTACTCAATAAATCTTTTGTTCGAATCAATTTCCTGTTTTTCCGAGGCGTATACTCTTCAACGATTGTCACAACGATCGCGTTATTTAAGTTTCACGATCACATTCACGTAACGTGGAGATATACAGGCAACAATGGAGTCACGCACAAGAACGTTGTCTTACAACATGTCGTTATCATCAATTTTCAAATCATCTAGAAGAAAAAATAAGAATATCGTTTAGCAATTATGTTTAATGCGTTTTTTCTAATTAAATCCATAATATTTAATTTTATTAATATACGCATTAATGTTATATTTACAATTCTATAATAATATTTTTTATTTAAAAATTACAAAGAAAGGATATGCTCATTAGAATTATTCTGTGCTATATCGGATCTTTTCGGCATTTCCCGTGGCATTCACGGTGACCAGGGATAGAGGATCGGCGAAAGCCCGGTTCTCTCATGTTTCGTAAGAAATGTGTCAATATTGACGCGCCGGCATCCTGTAAGGCGAGAACGATTTCCTGGTTAAAAACGATTCGCGGCCACCGTGTCACCGCACTGATCTCCGCGCCGTGTCCGAGGTACGATTATATGGATTTGTCGTGCTGTGAATGTAAAGTGGATTCTTCCAAATGTACATTACGAACCTATCGTGTGCGAATAAAATTGGAGAATTTATATTATTCGTGAGAGAAAGAACGGAGAGAGATATCTAATAATTTGTGGAAATTTGTATGCAATTAAGTGATATTAATATGACGATGAATTTCTTAAGGTAAGTAAACTTCGTTCTGAGATAACTATGTTATTATTTTTATGTAACGTCTCGTGAGAGGAGATGCATATTTAGCGCTGAATGCTTTCGTTAATTCGTAATTCTCATCTATTGTTTTCTCAAACTGACCGTTCGATCTGCATTCAATCGGCATTCTTCGTGTCGGACAAGTCGAGACTCGAGAATATCAGGCCTTTGTGCCGATTCATAAACATGCCGACAGTGTTATTACTTTATCACAGAATACGTTTGATTACATATGCCCGATCTTGATAACTCGTCGTATCGCTGCGATAAAGGAAAGCCTTTACGGTATCAAGAGTGAGTCTCTTTCGCGCGAATTAAATAGAAAAAAAGAGAATTGACGAAATTGATGAAATTGATTCATGAAATTGAACCTTCCGTTCTGTTCATTTTCGACATAGCAAAAAAAAAAAAAATATGACGTTAAAAGAAATTTGCAAATTCTCTTTCAATTTCTTTCGTAATCGAATTATAGTTAATTGTATAATATGTAATTTATAATCTTTGTAAAAAATAGTATATATATGGATACTCGAATCACAGACGGTATGTCAAAAACAATTTTTGATTGATTAAAGTTATGATTTTTTTGTCGCAGAGGCAACATCAAGCTATCGCGCGCGAGGCTTGTTCCGATCGAAGGTTCCGGTAAAACGATAAAAATGTTACATAAACGCACCGGTGTGTCTTGGTCGCACGTGATGTATCGACTTGTGTGCATCTTACGTGAATTAAACAAGAGTTGTCAATTGGGATCGCGGTACGACGTGTGCGTTTCGAAAAGAATATGTCGCTGATTGAAATTAAATAATTGAAATTATCACTTTGTTAATGTAATGTCCATTACTTTCAGAGTCCATTACTTCTAGAGATCTACAAAGTGATCCACGTGATTCACAAAGAGAAATATCGTGAATATATTTCATGACCGGATGATAATTGAGCGATTTCTAATTTGTGGTGATTGGTGTTCCTCGCGTGGTAGCAGCATTCTTGAATCATTTCTTTGCTTAATTCGGATTTATATTTTCCCGTGCGAGGAGCAAGACATATATGCGCAAATCCCTTAGAAAGCGTAACTACGATTACAGACGCTGGCATAGGTCTACATTTCGCGCTAATTGAGACACCGCGTACAATTATGAGTCGTCTGTAAAACAACCTGTTGACCGCTGGGATATCGCAGGTGCGTCGTGTTACCACCCAAGTCTCAACTGGAGTTAATTATCGCACAGATTACCTTAATTATTGGCGAGCTAATAACTAGCCGGCCTGAGTCGAATCTTTCCATCGTCGACCTCGGAAGCTATCCGATATGCTTCATTTCTTTGCTTGATAATATTCCTGCCTCTGATTTCGATCGTCATTCGTCCTCTCCGTCTCTTTCCGCCAATTTTTTTTTCGCGTCCCGCCCTACAAAACTCTGTAGCTGCTTGTTCTGCAATTAGCATGTGACTGCTCGCTTCGGTTTAAGTAAAGGTGTTTCGCAGGGTCCACCTCATTTGCACGGCCTACTTCCATCGAGATCTTTGGTATTGTGTGCCTCCTTGCTTATCAATGCTATACATTGTTTCGGTGCGGAAAAAGATGTTTCTAGAAATATAAATGTAAAAATATTTTTCTATTAATAATGCAATATCACATTCTATTTCGTTCTATTATATTCGCAAAAATATCTAAATTCTACATCTCTCGATAGCAATTTTACGAAATGTCACTTTGAAGATCGCAAACTGTATCCATCTTATCTTTAGCATATTATTTACATTACATTATATCATTTGTACATTTGATATACTTGATCTTTATTATTTTTTCCTAATAACGATGCGTCATGTTTAAGAGAAAGAGAGAGGGAGAGATAAAAATTTAACGACACGAGCGATACGCGTGAAACACCTCGTAAAGCCTAAAAATAGGCCGAAAATTTTTCACGCGCGACGTCTTTTCATTCTCTCGTTTCGCGACGAGGAATCGCGCGCGAAAACTCATTGACCCTCGAACTTTTCCAATTAAAATCATAGCCGAGAGAAATATACACCGTACGTATATTTATATCTCTGACATATACAATGGACATACAACTTGTCGACATATAGCCGCCGAATATTCCGAACCGGATGGAAGGTGCGTTCCATCGCGAGCGTATTGCGTTTGCGTGTCCGCGCATACGTGTTTTGCGTACGAATTAATTGTTCCTCCAGTGGAGCGCTTTTTTTGCTTTGTTTCCTCACTCGGTGAATACGGCGCCGACGACGACGATAGCGGCTGTTGTTATTGTATGCCGTGGCGATGACTTTCTCCGTAACGGCTTCTCGGCGTGCCTATTAATCGTCTACTCTAACGCCCGGGGCAAAGTTTACTCTCTGATGTACAATTAAAGAGTACTCTGCGTTGATACCACTGCTT
>NW_027223327.1:9335484-9376908 GCF_030449975.1 Polyergus mexicanus | reverse complement strand
AAGCAGTGGTATCAACGCAGAGTACTGATTAGAGTTACGGTATATATTATGCGGTTAAACCGCACACGGGAACGCTGAACTTAAAGCTTGTGCAACGTAGGGTGCCGGATTTGTACAGCTGTTGGATAGCAACGGGTATTTTTGCTACCTGAGATGAAGAGGGCACCATAACAGTACCTCCCAAAAAGTACATTAAAATATTTTTATTTCCTATAAATATTAAAAAGATTTTTCTCGCTAAATCACGTGAAAATTTGTCGCAGACAAATTTTATCGTGCGTGATCTACTATGTACTCGAAAGATTAACGTAAGCCTAAGAAATTTCAGATATTCACCATTGCGTAAAATGTATAATAGCTTTTGGAAAAATATCGTACTTGAATTCAATTATTTACGACGTAAATAAATTTGTTACATTCCTAATCGCGATGTGCGAGGAATGATCAATGAGCGATACAATGCCTCGTGGCAAATCATCGATATTATAGCTACATAGGTGTGTACCGATATCAGGCAAGGATTTCTATTTGAGACCCGAAGAAAAAGACATATCTTATCGCGGAAGAGAAAATAAAATGAAAATGGTTAGAGAATTCACACATGACAATACCTTTTAGTCTACAAATATCTTTTTATATTGATTTTGCAATATTTTTGTCCCGAAAAATTAAAATTCTCTTTGATAAGTAATTTATAATCAAGGATTGTGAAAACGGTTATGATAATTTTGATTATTTCGCGGTTCTTCGAATAACCGATATGTAAACTTGGTTCACTTCTCCGTGCCATAAACACGAGAAAAATAGACTCTACGCCAATCGTCACTATTGTCGTGAACAAGCATAAAAATCGCATCAAAATCCAAACCCACCGCGAAACCACATAGCGACTTTAATATCTCCGTTTATGATGCCATGATGGAATGATAATGATGTCGGTTTAGAAGATGCGCGCAAAATAAGCACGAATACCCACCTATGGACACAATGAATATATATGATGTCATCGATCGGTGCTCTCGGTATTTGTTACACGGGTTACGTGTGATCGGCATGAAAAGACACCCGTCGAACGATTTGGTCGGCCAGTTCTTCGCCATATCCGGTCACCAGGAGCCACACACGACTTCTTCGGAGGTGCGCGAGTGCGCCTGAAACCGGAAGTCACGAAGAACATTAGGATCCTGCGAACGTGCGTAGCGTGATATGTGTACATGTATGTGTATATGGATGAGATTTTCATTCTAGCGGGGACCGCTTTTCGGGCGCGTGCTTCCGGTTGAAAGCTCCATCGACATTAAAATTATCGAATTATAATCACGCAAGATTTCTTACAAATTATGATCAAAGTAAATCATCTTTGTTAAAATGCATCAGTTAATCTCGAATATCGCTGAACAAAAATTCATTTTTAATTTTTTTGAATTTACCAATCATTATTTATAGCTAAATTTAATCATAATTAATTATAAATTAATTAATTATGAATGATTAATATAAAATATTGAGATTAATTATTTTAAATTATTTAATTTATAATTTAATCGAATTCTTTCATCAACGATATATGTATAAACTGTGCTTCTGATCGCTTAACAGTCTACCTTGTTATTCTTATATACTAGAAAATCATAGAAAGAGCGATGATTCGCGATGAAGAGCGAAGAGTGAAAAGAGGCCGGTTCGAAACGCCTTGACTCCAGCCAATGAAGTAGGAAGGTAAAAGACTTCAATCCCCCTCTCAAAGGTGCCGATGCATACAGGTACACGCACGTTCTCGTGTCTGTGTCTTCGAAGGTACGACGCCCACGCTATCAGTTCTTTGGCGAACCTCCAACCTCGTGCAGGTACAGGTGCGTTCGGGATTGAGTGTCGGAGCCGGCTCCTTCATGTCATTCCCGCCATCGCCCGATTTCGAATTCTTCAGTATCTAAAAAGAAAAATTCTTGTTGAAACATTGCGATCTTCGATTTGAAAATGCTTTGTTGGATTTATTAAAACTATTTTCTTTTCTTTTCTCTCTTTTTTTTGAAATTTTTAGGGAGGTGAAAAGATTGATGAACGATCGGAAACTTTGGATGGATATCGTCTGGATATCGTTGATTGATTAAGTTGTAAGTACGAGAATTAATAATCAGGATTCTTCCTTTTCAGATGAATATAAATAATACATTCGATTTTTTAAATATTGAAATATTTCATGATATAAAAATTTCGCGTCTCTCGCAGGTGTAATGTAAATATGTGTTTTCTTTTATTAGATTATATTACTGATTTTTATATATTTTTGAAATGAGTTATTCGCATTTTACTAAACATATGTGTTTTTGAGCAGGACAAAATAGATATATATATATATATATCTTATCTTGAAATCTCTTATTGTTGCATTCCACACAAATCTGATGAAAATAGAGAAGTTAAATTTATTCAGTAATGAAAAGTAAGATAGAATCTAATAATCTCACCGATATTTATAAAGCATTTTTTATATTTTACGCAGTTGTATTTAATATATAGTGATCTTTTTTCTTACTTAACTGGACGATTAGGAGGCAAGATGTCGGCATAGCTGATATTGTTTGAAATTCGGCTGTGTCACATCCAGCCAACCAAACGGCCAGACGACAACGTGAGTTTTTATACAAAATTGATAACATAGTATTATCAAGAATCCAACTTTGATATTACTTTCTCTGAAAAATTATATCGTCTAGGTTAGAGAAATCTTTCTATCGCAAAATGATTCACGAAAAATTGATCGGTGTTTCGAAAATTTCAAAAAATTACTCGGAAATTTATTATTTTAGAAATATATACATTTATGTATATATTCTTAATATATATATTCTTTAGACAAACTATACAAAAATCTCTTTTGATGTGCTTATCTCTCACTTTTTTTTTTATGTATCGTTTTTGTTCTCGTCTTGCATTATAATCTTTTATAAAATTATTAAAGATATTTTAACAATTTCGTGAGTAATTATATATGTATCAATAATTGTTTAAATATATACCAAATCATTCAACCAACTCATATTTTCCACTTTTTGATTTATCTTCCTTTCAACGCGCACATCATATACACAAAGTATATATCTACTATATCTACTATATCGTTAGAGCAAACAAAAACTCCATGGATAAATTTTTGACATTTGACAATCTTCCTTAAATTTTCGATAGATGTCGTATAAGTTGCTGTTTAAGCGGAGGGGAAAAGAAAGAAAATCTGGAAGAACAGTTATGGAAGGTGCATTTGAGAGGAGTGGATTAATTTTTACAGGTTATGTTGTGACAAGTGTAAGATGCATTTCAATTCCTAACGGGCAAAGTACACGAAATTAAATGCATTTGCTCTGAGGAAATCTAAAAAGAAATCGCTGGAGAGAGAAAAAGATAGAGTTACTATACAATAACTCATTCGTCCCGTAGTATATAATAAATCGTAGAGGTTATGACGTCACATCGACCACGATCGGCCCACGATTTTGACAATTCATGACACATGATACACTTTCACGATGAGAATGGAGAAGTCCAATCCCAAGGAGACCATCAATTTGCTCGACCTTCTGTCAGAAAGCGATTCTGACAGCACCGACCTGATCCTCACACCACAGAAAAAGAAGAAAGTCAAACGGTAAATCGGTTTGTTGACAATAAAATTCAGAAAATTGATACGTCTATAATCCTATCTTCTATTTTACATATATTATAAATAAAAGATTAGACAATTAAAATAAGTAGTTTCGCTCTTAGTGAAAATATGATATTTTCAAATTACAGGCGGCATAGATCACGGATCTTATCTAGGACCAGACATAATAATAATTCTTATGGATGCAACAAGTCAGATATGCGAGTTGTATCCCTGTGGTTGACGGCGATACTAATTACATTCTGGTTAATCGCATTATCTTGGCTAGCAGCTATATTGTACGGCGAGATTAAGAAAATGGATATATCCATCAAGTCAGGTAAATGCTACTTTAGTTCGCATAACAAACATACTTGTTATCTTTGACTGATAAGTAGGGACTGTCAATCGAATTGTCACGTGCCAAATTAAAATATGAAAGGTTCTAATTAAATCTGTTTGCATTTAATACACACCCGCTACATTTTCTTACCTCTTTCATTATATTTCCCTTTTTTTCTGAAATTTCACAATCATTGATCTATGTATTCTTAATCATCTATATATTAGAATTGAAACTGATGTATTATATAATTATTTTATTTAAATACAAACGCGTCGCAGACGTTTTAAGAAGAATTATGACAGATGGAAATTCCGATGAAACAATATATATTAAAACGGATATGTGACTCAGTATTCACATTAAAAAAAAATCATCTCATATAATTATAATAATTATATATTCACTTTTATCTTGTTTATTTTATATCTGGTCTAAAGTTTTAAGAAAAGACGAATAATTTATTAAATATATAAACTTAACATTAAAATTAACATTTAATAATTATTTGATTAATTTAACATTTAATATCTGAAATGATTATCTGCAATTTTTTTATCAAATATTCTTTTTCTTTCGACTTTTGAAATTTACAATGTAACATAATTATTTCTTGCACATCATTTTGTTAAATCATATATATTATTCTTCAGTATCTTCCTCTTATATAAAACAATTCATGATCACTATTAATTTATCCTGTATTATTTTTAGTTGTTTAAAAAGGATTTCTACCCGAGCACAACGATAAATAATAATAACAATGAACAACTTTGATTTGCGGACTTAAAAAAAAAAAATCGCGCGGCGTCGCCGTTTGAAATTCCCTATGCGCCGTACATTCTTATCAGAGAGAAAACCCCCACCATAGGTCTCAGTCTCTGTCACCTACCAACCCTCGGCCAGTCGATATGAGACGTCGGCGCAGCTGGCCAAGTGTCACGATATCGCAGAGCTTGTCACCGGTTTTTATCACGCGTCGCGTATGTCGAGGCGTGTCGCAAAATCCTACTGTTCTGTCTACATAGATCTCGATATATCCTAATTCGGACAGTGAATAATCCTCGTCTTCTGTCAAGATCCTCGCCGGAAAAACGAAATACACCACCATCCGCCCGTTTCCGTCTGTCGCGCGATAATCGATTAGAGAATCTCTTCTATAATTCATCCCCCACGTAGGTCAAGTTCTACGAGAGCTCTCGTCTCTCTCTCTCTCTCTCTTTTTCTATTCCTTTATTTTTGCTACTGCTCGAATCCTGAAGTTTCATTTATTAAAAGTGAATGTGGAAAGTGTCAGGATATCAAAGGATAACTTTGAATAAATTGGAAAGAAGGAGAATATTTTTATAATACGAGCAAAATTAATGCGGAGAATATTGAATTTTCTAGACAAATATTATCGTAAGTAAAATTAAAAAGGGATTATTTACACGGTCAGGGATCATTTTTAGATACTAAAAATCGATGAACTAAACAATATTGAAAGCGAGTAAAAACATTATGTTGATTAAACGTGTCGCGAGGCCATTACGAGAAGCAAATAAAAAATACCTCACTGACATTAACATACGTAATTTTGCATTCGCGGTCTGTATAAACACGACCTTCTCCGAGCCTGACTTTTATTATTATTCGCTCGATGCCAATAGAATTACAGTTCAATGTCAATACGATAGTATATCAGTGTTGAATGTGCGTGACGAGAAAATGCAATAGAAAAATTTGCGCTGTTCATTCTTTTCTTTACGATTCCTGTGATCTCTTTTATGGATGGAAAGAAATGTTTTTCTATTAATACGGAAGGGGACAATAGAAACGAGACACGCAGTGCATCATCGGTATGTGCGAGGACGCGACTATACCTCTCACTATTGATGCAAGTGCAATAAATATTTAAACATACGCACATATATAGAAACACTAGCTTCTCGAGTTGACATATCGTCGATACATCTCGCTTCCGTGTTTCTTTCTTCTGTTCAAAATTTAAAGAACACATGTATTATTATATTCGGAGTATTTCAGATACACACTTTAATAGTCGATAATGGATTGTTTAATAAATCTGGAATTGATTGATTTGCCTGTAGAAAAAAAATTTAGAAAAAGTTTATAAATTTATGTTTTGTTTCGTAGATATATTTTCGACAGCGAGAAAGTATAATTTACGAAAGTATATTTTATGCGAAAATATATTTATTTATAAAGAGCCTATGAAACATTTCGCGTGTAATTAGGACATATTAATTAATCGATAAGATTAACCGGTTATTATGCGCGATAAAAATTATTCGTATGTAATTGGCGCGCGAACGGATGACTAACAATAAGAGGACCAGTTGCTTAATTAAAGAGGTATTATTAATACAATTGTAATATGTTACAGATATGTTTCTTTCTTTCGTCATCATGCGTTATCGCATCCTTTGAGTGCGACATGCATAATAAGAATTTCAAAATACATGACTCTAGAAAAGATACATTCGCAATAAAAAAGATGCAGTTACGCGATTAATTATAGGTTGACGAAGAATATTCAGTCATCGCGAATGTACGAATTATTAATGGAATTAACGACATTAAAGTATAACCGGATGATTTACTTATCGTTACACGACAAAATTGCAATACGAATTACTATGTCGATGTAAACATGTCAAATTAGCATATTTCCATTGAAATCTATCGTGTATGTAGCTCTTTTTAAACTTGTTTTAAGGGCCCAAAATATAATATTAATTTTCAAGGCTTTTGAATCTTTTGTTACGATGCTCTCATACTATTATTCCTTCTTATTTTATTCTTAACAGTCTGATAGCAAATTAACGCGTATTGATGAATTTTTTTCAGTTTGCTAAATTTATTTCATCGATGATTTAACAAAAAATGTATACGATAAACTATTAAAACTAAGCGCGTCTACTACGAACAAAATTACTTTTTTCCTCTCTCACCTCGGTATCTTATCGAGTTCAGGGCCGCAGTCGTAATTGTGTCGCAACATCTTTCTATCCAGACGGCTGTGTCAATTTACCATGACGTTAGAAACCCTTTAAATCTCTTGGATTTTAAATCGCACGTAAATAGGAGTAAATGGTTTTAGATGGCTTCAAGCGAAAGAATATCTTCCTGCAAATGTAAATTTTCGATACTTTAGTGTGATTGGAATATAATTTTATTATTCTAATATCAATGCCGACGATTTAAGGAGGAACAGGATGGAATAATTACATCAAAAGTTCATAAATCTGATGTATTTCGAAATTCATGAATTTGACATTGCGCATACATAAAGCAGCTTTTAGCCTTTAAAAATTTTAAATTGATATTATTAATATAAAATATAAAATTAATATTAATCAAAATAATTAATTTGAATTAAAGTAAAAATTTGCCCTATAGAATAAAATTTAATCTCAACATTATAAATATTATCTTATATCAAATAAACTTTTTTATAGTGACTATATCACGAAAATTTTATAATGACAATACGTAAAAATTCGTGAAAATACAAAATTTTTATTCTACAGGGCAAATATTTCCTTTAGCTCGCAAATTAATTATTAATCTTATATTTTAAAATGTATGTGTACGTAGTGTCTAATTCATAAATCTTAAAATGTATTAGATTTATTAACTTTTGATGTAGCTGATCCGTTCAATTCCTTCTTAAATGTCACGATAGCGCTATCGTCTCGCATTTAAATGATTCATTCTTAATCGCGAAATAGAAATAAACCATACAATTGTAGCTCGCAATAAAACATAATATGTATTAATAATTCATCACAAACTTGCTCTTATCTAATTAATTTCTAAAGTTAATTTCGATACTATAACTTTTTGGGACCATAATTTTCTTTTTCTTTAGACGTAACGACAATTTGCGCTGTGGATATATAACTTTGTTTAAGACAAAAAACAAAATAAGTGTTTTTCACGTTTTTAAAGTAAATAGTCAAATCATTAAGTAAATAATTAATAAATTTTATTGAAGTACCGACAATAGACGATATGTTCAGCGTGGCGATTAAAAATTAACAAACATTTCACATCCGTGTTTGTTGAACGATTCTACAAGAGTATTGTAAAAAAAGAACCTTGAATAAATTAAGGTTCCGTCACGATTGCTCTTATCAGTTAGCTCTGTCTTCCTTTTCGTCGTCGAGCAATTTCAACGTTGTTATTCTCTTACTTGAAGATACAATAATCGTCCGTACACACCGGCAAGATCCTATCACATGTCACGTGCGTTTAATTTAGAACCAGGTTTCCAATCGCGTGCGCGGCTTATCTGCTGTTGCTGGCAAAATATCAACCGGCTGATAAGAGCCACTGTTTCAGCGAGAAATATGTCAGTGCGATGTTCGACACGAACGTGAAACGTTTAATTGCTTCGCGTCCGTGAAATTTGGAATAATCCGAAATCCATATATAATTCCGGCAAAACAGGATTTCATAGGACGATGTAATCACGTGAAAACGATCTATATTCCAGTTAGTGACAATAGGAGGAATTGATGTAATGTTTCTTTTCTTTGTTTTCGTACGTCTGATTATGAAAGTGACTTCGCCGAAATTATGCCAGTTACAATCTCTATTTCAAACCGGTTTCTTTCTCTCTCGTTTTTCGGAATTGTGATGTAAGAATTCGTGATGCAGTTTGATGTATCGCGAAGCTTTAATGGAGCTTATTATAATCTGGCTTTTCAGATATAAATAAGTAACGCGATCCCGCAGAGTACAATTGCAATATTTGGAGATATAAAGTAGCTTTGTGAAAGTTAATAAAAATTATATTTCTTGAGTCATTCAATATTTCTTTTTTATGTTTATCGCTTTGTATGCGTACATCGAATTATACGACTGGTCTCTACCTAGCAATCCGCTTGATCATGCTATTAAATTGAGCGCTCTTATCAGAAGTTATCTTGAGGAATTATCTATTGCGTGTATAATGTGTTTTATCTTCACCATCCATTGTGTTTTCCAACGACACTTGCGCTAACACTTGCGTTTCTCAAAAACCATCGAAAGCAATTTTCACGATTGCCTTCTATTGAAAACTTCGTCTTATCGAATTTCGGCCGCGATATTGCTCAATCATTATATTACACATTTATTATTTGTCAACAATACAAATTACGATGCGATTCCTTCGCAAAGTATAATAAATTTTTGAAGCGGTAATTAACTCCAGTGAATGTATTCGTAGGTATGTGCCTCGTTTAAGATTCAAACAACGAAAATCCTAAATTAATTAAAGTGCATCGGCCGAAAAACTGCAAGTTTCGAGAGTGCTAAAGTCGGAGACGAAGATGTAGACTTATCGCGAGGTTTGTTAAAAGTCTTTTGATCAATTTCCATGAGCAACTACGGGCTTGTTACTTTGAGAAATTGACTTTCTACAAGCGCACATAGTGCGGATAATCGAACAGCTGTTCGAAGTTGACAATCTGGCGGAGATGATCGATCACGATTGAGGAATAATTCTCGGGGTATGCGGCGATCGTGCGGTGTTTGGGAAACGCCAGAAGTGAAGTGTGCATACCTAGAAACGAGTCGCGCCAAAGATATTCCGAAAGATAGGCGGCCTGGTTTTACTTGAGATGGACTCGGTGGCAGTGACGGTGCCGCTTCGTCAGCCGATGAAGAAAATGAAGAAGCGGAAGGAGCTTGATGCTCTGGCACCAGCGCACGCTGTATCTCGTCGGAGTTCGGGGAAACGCAGTTCGCAGGTGATGATTAATCCAGATTAATTCTCGGAGACGTCAGTTCCGAGAAGAATGTATCTAGGAACGATGAAATGTCAACAATCCCCGAATCTGCAAGCAATGACAAATGAACAAATAAAACGAGTCTTTTTTTTCGCAAATATATAAATAACAAAAGATACATTTGATACTAGTATAAATCTCGATTTTAACAATGATCGCGAAACGCAAAATTATCTTTTCGAGTCCATTTGTGTCAATGTTTGCATTGTAGCTCGAAATTGAGATAAAAGAATGAGTCACATAAGTGGATAACAGAAAAGTTAGGAATATTCCGTTTTATCTGATACAACGATCAATATTATTGGATATTATAAGAAAGAAATAAAAAATACAATTTATAACAAATTGCAAATATCAAATGTTGCAAGTTACAGCATTATTTTCTTTCAATTGTTTGTTTTTCTTATCTTTCTCAGGAGTTATTAACAGATAGCAGCGATGATCGTTCGGAATACTCCGGAATACTCCGGAATGTTTCTATCAGAGGCGGTCGTAAATGCAGGGGTAGAAGGGGTCAAGCTTGTCCTGGATTTCTCAAGGCTTGCAACGCCTTTTTGGCATGTGCCTCCGTATTAGCAACTGCTAGTTTAATATGGCTGTTCATCGACGTTCGTCAACAGCTTACCGCTCTGCGAACTGAGTTAGATCAAGGTACTGGTCTAACATTTGCAAAGATATATGACAATATCTTCGTACTAATTTAAGCTATGCGGTAACATTGTGGAAGAAAATATAAGTTTTGTATCTAATCAAACATGCAAATATACAAACAAACACGAGTTCAAACATCACTCGTGTATACACATTCTTACATCTCTCTACCTAATATATGAAAAATATTTTTAATTAGAACCTTTCATATACATACAAAGAATATTTATATTATATTATTATAATGTCTCTCTCTAGTAATAATATATATATCTTTCTCTCTTGTATAATTTCAGTGATAGCGGGTAGCGAAGGTGTACCAGATGCTTTACAGAAATGCCATTCGTTATCGAGGGATCTTCAGAATAACCAGACTATTATTTTCTCTAGACTATCTGATCTCAAGCAACAAATAAATAATTATACGGTACAGGTAAAACCGCACAAGAGTAATGTCGATTAATTTGATATTAATTTGTGATATTGGCCGAGATGACTCATGCCCTTTTTCGGATCAATATTTTTGCAGCTGGCACATATTCAACAGGACTTACATAAAGTACAAGAGTATTTTCAAACCGCGCCCGAGATGGCTACCTTGCCGAAACGCTTAAATGAACTATCAGCAAGCGTTGCAACATTCGGTAGTCAAATAAATGATCTAGGAGCTACGGTAAAAACTTTAAAAGAGACAAATGTGAGGATACAGGATGCACAAACCGCTATGCAACAAAACGTCAGCAGTATTAAGGTAAAAAAACGATATTAGAAATGATAATTTTGGAAATATAAGAAACATTGACGAATTTTAGTTAATTTATTAAACATTTGTGTATTTTATAGCAATCTATGTTAGAATTATCGAACATCACTCAAAAGCCTCAAATTTTGAGCACCGACGAAACGCAAGTTAAGATTGATAAACTAAACTTTACAGTATCGCATTTAATGAATAATTTAACGCATGTTAACAAGACTTTTTCGAGTAAATTGCAATGGGTTGCCGATGATCAAGACGAAGATCGCGTAAGTATGATATAATATAAATTTAATAACGTATATATATACTTATATAAAACATATCGATCATATGTATATGTGTGTTTCATATGTGAAGAGAAAGTTAGTCTCGCTTCAAGAAGCAACAGCAGCCATTAACACGACAGTGATGTCTTTGCAAGGAGAATGCGTTAAAATCTCTGAACAAGCTTCCGTTTTAGCATCAATTCAACAATTAACAGAGAAGGTACGTATTAAACACTCTTAGAGACTCTACTATCGTAATTGTTATTAACATTAATTATGATTAATGCAGGTGAGCGAAATACGCGCGACAGATGTAGAACTAATCGGTAAATTCAAGCAATTGGAACAATCATACAACGGATTAAAAAATTCCACTAGCATAATGTTCGCGACCGTGTCCGAGATACAGAATCAGCAACAAGTCAACAAAATTAAGCTATCGGAACCGTTAAGCAGCGATATAACGACAGAGACGGACCGTGGCGCGACAGGTGCGGTAAAGCCATATGTAAGATTTCGATTGTAAAATTTTCGATTATAGCTTCATGGTAATGACGATTTTTGTCGAATCATTGCTCCTATTTACAGATGTAAACGATATTGTTCAGAAGAAGATTCTAAATGAAACGTGACAGAAGCACGGGTTCAGTGTGTACATGGACATGAATAAATGAACAAAATATTTCTCGAAAAAACGCGCTCGAGAAAAAACTTTCACGTGGAGGGAAGTTACTTTATACACAATCTGACGAAGTTGTGTATATTTGTAAATACTAATAAATTAAGTGCGTTATATAATTTCATGTACATAGAAAGAAAGACTATTTATGATATTATACACGTGTGTCTCTCCAGTAGAATAATAATCCACTGGTGTTTGCAATTTATGTATGATTGATGGAGACTGCGAGCATTGGCCGTAGCCTGAGAGAGGCTATTTACGCCTAGCAATAATTACACAGCGTATAAAAACATTACTGTTAATAGAACATTCTGTATTCGACCTAGATTCTCAGAGAATAACTAGATATATCAATTTTTAAACAGCATTAAATACGACATAACGAAAGATGGTATTTCAGAAATACCATGGAAAGTACAAAATCGACAGCCGTCTAAAACATTCTCGGTTGTATAACGTCTAGCAAAAAAATATTCATATTTAAGTAACGATAAAACTATCAAGAGTTTTTCTACTCTTCTACGTTTTATAGAAAGAGTAGTATGATAAATTTTTTAGTAACTACTGTAAACTTTTTCGATTTTTCTGATACAATAGAATTCTCCAGATTGCAGAGAAAACAATATACAGGTGATTCAGGATGTTAACACATAGATATATAGATGCAACAATATTAAATCAACAAATAACAAACAGTGTAATAAAGTGATAAGGGTGTAATAGTTGTACATTCTAAGCGCATAATTGATTAAACTTGCTTTAACTTGCCTTTCGGGATTGATAAAGCACATTGGCAGAATCGGTTTCCAATTTTTAATTTAGCACACTGTATTTAATTTAATACGCTATATATACAGTCATATGTATCGATTAGAACGTTAATCTTTCAATAGCAAATAATTTTTATATAGTAAGCGATATAGCAGTTGATCAAATTTCTATATAATTTATATAATTATATAACTATTCACATAAATTTATATAATTTTATAATTATATAATATTGTATATTATATAATTATAATTATATAATTATGTAATAATTTATATAATTTATTATAAAATTTAATAATATTTTAATATTATTTTTATATCATTCAGGGGGTAATTCGTGAAAGATAAACAGAAATAAGTTTTTCGAAAAACTTATAGCATGCCGATTTTTTAGAACATGAAAAAATGAAGTATTTTTCACCAAATCCTTATACAATTGTATAAACAGCGTATACATATACTTGAAAATTAACGATTATTCGTATGTAATTATTTCGTATGGAATCTTTGTATAGAAAAATATACGTGTCTTATTTACAATTTTATTAATAGTATATCTTTCGTGATTTTATGAAAAATCGTTAAATAAAGATTCAAATTTGAAAAAAAATAATTACGTGCGAATTCATGACAAATTGGCTACAATGATACTAAAGAGTTAATAAACAAAACGAAGCTAGATATGGTTAAAGTGATGTAATTTCTTTTGTATCCTCAAAATTGCCGTGCAAGTTTAATTCACGAAATTAATTAAATAAATAAAAGAGCGAATCAGATAATAGCTAATAATTTATAGAAATAGCTAAATTTATAGAATTTACATTTATATTATATTTTTGCGCGAGAAAGACAGTTTCTAATTTTCAAAATTCCACAATTACTTTATTATACTATTTCTATAATTGATACTATCTCAATTTGAGAATCAAATAAGCTGCAACAATTTTTTTTTAATTTCTCGAGTGAATATTATCTATTTTATGGAAATATAATTTTTTTTTTTTTTTTTCAAGGAAAAATACATATGTATATTTATATTTGATATAATTGCGAAGACAGATAATTATATGGATATATTTTTTTCGGAGCGCTAAATGCTAGATGTAAACGGATTGTTGTTGATAAATTGCGTGAAATAATAAAGGAAATCGAAATTGTAAAACCGAGACGCGACGCGAGTCTCACAGACACTTAATACTTTATTTCGGCTGAGCTACGCATTTTTATTATTGCTACGAAAGTCAAAGTTACGCATCCACGCGTTCAACAAATATATAATATATATATATATATATATATACACATATTATTTGTGATGCAAATGAAGACTCTGACAATAAATAAAAAAAGACAATTATTCTGTATTTGTGGAAGGGGTGGAAGGGACTATACATACAATATATATTTACATATTCACACTTTGTTTTTCTTTCACGAAGATCATTCAACTTCTGTTTGAAGCGGGAACTAATCTTTCTTTTTTTTGGTATAAATTGAGAATGTACTAGGAACGTACGCGTTTTATTTTCAAACGTAAGATTAGAATTCTTAGATATGGAGCGCGTGATTTGAAACTCCCTACCGTTCTCTCCCCGTTCAAGTCCCATGACGGCATAAACAAAGCAACATGGCTTTCTCGATCACTGACCTTGCGAACCGTAATGACAAGCGCAGGAATTTCGCGATCGATCGATTTCCAGCTGATCTGCGTCGCAATCATTTATCTCGCGCGACGTCTGATCAATTTGCATCTTACGTAGGCGCATTGATCGATTAATCGACGTTCTTTCATCCCGATCGATTATCTTCCCGATTATTTGCCGAGTTCGGATTGTTCAGATCAGTTCAAATCCTTGCGAAATATGTATATAACCTCATTTAGAAGATATTTAACTATCTTAGAAAATTATGCAACCGTGTGCATAGAATGCGAATAAACGGCCAAAAGGCATATCTTTTTGCTTCAAATTAAAATTTATATCTTTATTCGCAATAGATTAATTAACCAACTATAAATTATTGAGTGTTCATGTTGCAAACAGTTACCTGTATCTCTTATCGTTAGGATTATCTCAAACAAAATTAGTGGCCTTCGGCTCGATGAAGTCAACATCCGATTTTGTTAGCTGGAGTTCCGGTGCACACAAGCCCTGAAAGAGCGAAAGCGAAAGGGCCAGGCGCCAGGCCCCAGGCCAGCGAGAAGAGAGAGAGAGAGAAAGAGAACACTGGCGGTGGTGGGGGTGACGATAGTGGGGAGATTGAGTGCGCGTATCATATTACGTCAGGTCAGGGAGGGAGAGAGAGAGAGAGAGAAAAAGTGTGAGAGAGTGACAGAACGAGGTGGAGAAGTACCAGGCGTCTCTTTGACATCTGCGCATTTCTCGCGTTCGCTCAGGGGAAAACTCCAAAACAAGCAACATGGCGGACCCGAGCAACGAGCCTGCATCGTCGAGCGGCGTCTCGGAGCAGGTCGCCGCGACGACGGCGGCCACCGCCCACGCGACGCCGATACGCGAGGACCTCGACAAGCCCGAGGACTTTCCCGAGCCCGACAAGAAGCGGCGTAGGACGGTGCGTGCCGAAAACGAAGCCGCGAAAACCGAACAAAAGTTGGAGCACCGTCTGGGCGGTATCCTATGCTGCGCAGTTTGTCTCGATTTGCCACGAGCGGCTGTTTATCAGGTAAGTCGCCTCAACCTCCCCCCCCCCCTTTCCGGGATCAGCGTGTCCCGCTAACGACATACTCGTCGTCGTCGTCGTCGTCGTCGTCGTCGTCGTCGTCGTCGTCGTTGCCGTTTTCGGAAAAGATTCTCCGCGAGTCCGAATCGACGTGGCCTCCGTATATCGAGGCGCGGTGTTCTTACGCTCATGAGGATAATTGTGACGTATATAGCCCCCTCCCCCTTCCCCTCTCCCCTCTCTCGACGACCTCGTCGATCGACCAGTTTACCAGCAGAAAGTCGGTCGATTTTTCAAACGATAGTATAATACACAATAGTCCCGGCCGTGCCATTCATTGATGTGCACCATGTGCACCGCATGCAAGCTTCATTCTTGATGGATTTACGTTCTGTTTGTCGTGCCGGGGGAGACATTCCTCAAAGAGATAAAAAAAAAAAAATAAACGCGAGATTTTCTCGTTAGAGATCTCACGCGGCAGCGCGTCGACCTCTGGACGTAGAATGTCATAGTGTTATTTTATTATTTATAGCGAACTATCTTCTCCTCCTGTTCTTTATCTTTTTATTCTTTTACTAAACATATTTTTTCCTCTCTCTCTCTCTCTCTCTCTCTCTCTCTCTGTTTCCATCTTTTTATTTTTCTTTTTTGTTTGTTTCCTGCTACGACGAGGTTGCAGAGGCTTAGAATCTAAATATGGAATATTATTAAATTATTTTTATCCAACAATTAAATTTTCTTAATTCTATTATAATAATCCAAATATAGATTATCATGTAAAATATCTTGGTACCTTGAGAGTTGGATTTCTTCATGTTTTCTAACTCTACTCATAATACTGATAATATTAAAATAAATACAAAATAATCCTTACATATGATATAGTACAGTCCCTTATTCTATAAACTGAGCTTTATACACAGGTCGAATAATGAATATGTCTGTTGAGACAAAAGTTCGTCTACTAGACATGTTAAATTCTACAGGTAGGTATTATATTTTTTCTTTTTACATGAAAAGAGATGAAATATGTGTCTCTTTTTTTGATATACACACATAGAGAAAGAATTCTTTTCTGACTTGTGTGTATGTATAAATATATATGAAAAAAATTCCCCTTTTTTCAGAACATATATTTATAAATTGATTTAATATATCAAACCTTAGCATATATATGTGTATGCATAATTTTATATATATATATATTGAGAAGTTTAATACCTATACGGATTTATTTAAAAGAATATACCTTTCTGTGTTGTAACAGAAAAAGCACAGAATTTTCTCTACATGCGCATCTGTTACTCTTTCAGTTGTATCAACATTTCATTATAATAGAATATGTGCCTTTATATAAAATGCAGTGCGCATATATAATTTCAATTATTGAAAATAAGAACAATTAAAATTCCCAAATAGTTACCTCAGATAGAATGTACAGCAGCATTCACAATTTGTTAAATGTGTATACATGTAGTTATGAATTCATTTAGAAAGTTGAATAGCAAACAATACGATACTTGTTTATCGGTGAACTTTTTTTTTTTTTTTTTTTGGTAGATATTCCCCAAATCCATATCAAAGCGCTGTTAATTTCATCTTCAATACTTTTCTTATTGAATATTATTGAACGTGAAAAATTGAGGATAAAAGAGAGAATATATAATTAATTGACTATAATTGACTATAACTAACTATTTGTATTATAGGACGAGAGTTGTATTACCTATCTTGGTATCCCTAATGTTTGATATATATATGTATAAAGTCCTTTATGTGCAAGATGCACACATAGATACTTTCATTTGTGATACGAGAACTTATCCATTGTATTCTTTTAGTTGTAAACTTTTATAAACATCCTGCATACTGCCCCCTTTTTTTCTTTTTATGTAGGATCTTTTTATAATAATGTTTGTTTCTATGATTCGTCGTGAATAGCGCGGGATTTGATACTTCGTATTAGTTTATTTTAGTGCCACTATTAAATCGGTTATAGATAAATAGTGAAGTATTTAAGATTTTAGATTTCTGTGTGTGTAGTTGTGCTTAGTATATAATATAATGATATTTGGAAACTTATGAAACACACTATGTTTATTATAAGAGAATTATCGAGAGACAGGAATATATATTATTCAGAGCACACAATATAAGGGATATATAAAGATCTATGCTGTGTTAAATTAATGCGAGACTGATGTCCATAGTCAGCAGCGAGAGAGTGAGAGTGAGGGAGAGAAAGCGAACACAGAAAGAAAAAGACTTGTACAAACTGTATAGTGCAAAACAAAATAAATACTCTTAAAGGTTATTAGTTAGTTATTTCGCATAATACACCCCTTGTCACTTGTCCTATGTGTCATCATCCTTATATCTTCCTTTTTGTCATTGATATATTGGCACTGTTGAAAAAAAAAAAATTCTTTAGAGGATATTTGTGTTAATTTTTAGACAAACAATATATATATATGTATATATATCTCAATAAGTACATTGTATGATTAATAAGTATCCGTACGATTTTGTGTTTCAGGTTTAAACATCAAAATGATGGTAATATACATGGCATTAATTTTTTTGTTCTATTTGGATTTATTGTGTTCTGGGGTTTCTGTAGTGTATATACATAAGTAAGAATACGAAATAAATTGAATATTATGCATAACATAATGAGAAAGAGAAACTTGACTTATTGTTGCAATATATTAAATTAATAGTATAGGTTTATATGTTTTTTTATGCAAAGAGTCGATGAAACCTATGTAATTTAGAGAGTTTACGCATACATTTTAAATAATACACTTTATAGACATATAATGTTTGCCATATAAAAGCCAGATTTTTAAAAATCTAGCTTTTTACATAAAAGAAATGTAATTAAACAAATAAGGACGTTAATAATACATACTGCAATGATGTTCACAGTGTGCTAATGGACACTTGATGTGTGCTGGTTGCTTCACTCATGTCCTCGCAGATGCCAGGCTGCGGGATGAAATGGCAACATGTCCCAACTGCAGAATCGAAATCAGCAAGACCAGCGCATCTCGAAATCTAGCAGTTGAGAAAGCCGTGTCTGAGTTACCCGCAGAGTGTCAATATTGCGCGAAGGAGTTTCCGCGAAATTCCTTAGAGCACCATGAAGAGGCTACGTGCGAGGAAAGGTAAATTTGTAGAAGAAAATTTACGAAAAAAAATTGTATGGGATTCTTTGTCTTAATACATATTTCTAATCTTATAACTGATCTTTACAGTATAGTTACAGAGGGATAGTATGGACTGCAAATACATACGTAGTATATAATTTAGAGAAGGCAATTATTTGTGTGCGCAAACATTATCTTCCCAAGAATTTTCCTAAAATTAATATATTATAATATGTTATAATATTTTCCTATATTTAATATATACGTATCCGAGATTAAAATCACACATAAAATATATAACTTGTCCAGAACATTCCTAAAATCCCATGTTGCAAAGCTTTCCCATAATCTGCTATGTTTATTCGTTTCCCTTTTTGATTAAATAACATATTTACATACGAATATTCGCATTAATATCTAATTACTTATGCAGGATATCTAGTTGCAAATATAGTAGAATCGGTTGTCCATGGCGAGGGCCGAATCACGAGATCCCGGAACATGAGACTCACTGCGTCCATCCTCATCGTACAGGCGCGGATGTGATGGAGGCTCTACGCGAAATCGATGCCCGCACCTTAGAAGAACGTAGGCTCTATGACAATGTCTTTGATCTTTTATCCTACGAGAAAATCACTTTTAACGGTCTGTATCAGTTGCTAAATATTATTATAACACAATTATACACACACATATATATATATATATATATATATATATATATATATACATACATACATACATACATACATACATACATACATACATACATACATACATACATACATACATACATACATACATACATACATACATACATACATACATATATATACAAATAATTTGTAGTAAATTTTGTTACACTGATTGTGAATACATATGTCATTTCTCTCTCGGTTTTTTATTTCCCTAGCAATAATTGATTCGTAAATAATTTCATTGATCGCAAGCATCTTAGTGTTTTCCTTTTTCTTTTCTTTTTTTTATAGCTACGAATGATGATTGAAGAATCCTTCAATTATCCTAAAATTTTATCGTTTATAGATTTACAGATGAAGCCGTATCGTACCGATGAATTTGTCCATAAATTATTTTATGAAACCTCACGATTCGGTGCTTTCAATAATCAGTGGGTAGTGAAGGCAAAGATCAATAGTAGTCAACGCGATCCTACTCAAAGTTCAGAGCGAGACATGACTTATCAAGTATGAAAAAAATTTCTTAGACGAAATTTTAAATTATTAAACTGCAATACGAAATATGTATATGGATTAAGATATAAATGTGTTAAGAAAATTATTACAATACCATTAAACATTATAAACTTATTTGATATATTGCGGTCTAAGCATGAAAATATGTTTCGTAGCTGATACTAAAGACAAAGACCACTTATCCGTTACCGGTTTATTACTTGATCTTGAAAGGCCCATTTGGCGATATGAAAGTGCATCCGAGAATTCACAGATTCGAGTTCACCGAGCAGGAAAACGAAAGTCCGTATTTTACATTACCATTACCGGACACAGCAGAGTGCAATAGACTTCTTGCTGCTAAGGCCATCAGTTTTAGGTAAATGATTGATTCTAGAACACGCTAGAATTATATCGCAGTTACTTTATTACAATATAATACAATAAATATGATCCTTTTATATGTACAACGTATAATCTCTCGTTTGCAGATTAATAATGTTCCTGGCGTCTAAGTAGCTTATAAGGATAATATCTATTGTCAAGATTTTGTCATAAATGGAACCGATCGACGGTCTTCTGGATGTAATAATAAATAAAAAAGATAGAGATTACAGAGATTTATAACCATTTATAGTAGCGCTAATCTTGATAATGATAATAATTAGCAAAAGAAATTGAAGATGCTTTTATCACTGGAATGTTTCAAAGTAATATGTTGAGATAAAGATAAATTATATATAAAATTAATATAATGTATAGTATATATACAACTATATACACAATATATAAAAAGCACAGATATCATTTGAGAAATTAATCTGGTTAAATTGTTTTTTTTACGTCTCTTTCACATTAAATTTTTATATTTAAAGAAGAAAGAACTAAAGACTAGAGAGTAGCTATATGTAGATTACTGTTAGACAATAAGCGGACTTAATTTTATGTACCAATTGTGCAATGTACTTGTATTTCAAGACGAAGCTAAATGAACAGTATCACACTTAGATAATACTAATTTAATACACATACCTGTCTACGAGAAGCCTCTCATGTTTCTTTTATTTAAATAAATAAGACGCTATTGATGTAAAATTTCGAATAAAGGTTTGGAATTGTAATAAGCCTAAAAACTGCTTTATTACAATAGTAGATCCAATTCACATTGAGATATAGCGTTAAGTCGTTTTTATACACATCGAAGAAAACAGAGCCGAAAAGCATATAACTTCTACTGTAACTTCTATTCTCTTTTTTTGTAACTTTTACGGATATTTTCATATCTTAAGTAACACGTGATACGTTTGAATGTTTCCAGGTTGCAACTCTTTATATGAAGGACTATGAAGAACTGAATATTGATCAATTACAATTCTGTCAAGTTGATGAACGTATTGTTGCTCGCTTTCGGACCGTTCGTATTATTTGATGGAAAGATTAATGGATTCAGATTATTTTCGGGTTGACTACTGCTTAGTCTACGATATTTCGGTACAGCCAACCTGGAATCGGGCTCGGAGCAACCTGTCAACCAGTAGGAGGTCACCTTACCCTTTCCCTTCAACTCCACCTCTCCTCTGAGCTCGAGGTCAAACGTCTTGAACTTGTCCAAGATATTTTTCGTCGCTTCGGAGACGTGTATCCTCAAAGCTGTGAGATACAAATTACAGTTTTAAGTTTATTTAAAAAATTATATAGAATTCTTTTCGTTTAGATTTTTCTCAATTTACAAAACTAAAATTTTGCAAATATTTCTATTATTATTATTATTATTAATATGGTTCTTATAATTTTATCTTACGAAGCCCAGAAGATTCCATTCGAGATGCCGTATTTACGGTGTCACCAAAGAGGCAATAGTGCGGCATCCTTTGACCAACCACCCCGGCGCAAACTGGACCGCTGTGAACACCGATCCGCACACTTAATTGAGTGTTTTGTTTGTGCATTATAGTAAATGATTTGACGGCATCTAATATAGCCAGAGCCATCAGTCCAATTTCCCTCGCGTGTTCGTCGCCGTTCCTCTCCGGAAGACCGGACGCGACCATATACGCATCTCCTATAGTTTCTACCTGCGAATCGTACCATCTTCATTTCTAAGTTCTCTTAAATTTGCGTTCTTAAGAACTCATTATTTTTAAAGGTCTAAGATATGAATACTTGAAAGTAATTTTCTTTCGAAAAAAATACTCTTAGTTTTTAAAAGGAAGAAATTAAATGACTTTATCCACCTTGTAAACATCGTAGAATCCAATAATATTGTCGAAAGTACTGTACAAGTCATTTAGGAAATCCACGACCTCCATGGGCATGCTCTGCGCGCACAGCGCTGTGAAACCGACGATATCGCTGAAGTAGATGGTGACGCACTCGAATTGCTCCGGTTGGACTATCTCCCCGGCCATCAGCTGATCAGCGACTTGTCTTTAAAATTTTGCTCCATTACAATCGAGCAAAAGCCATCGCAAGTTCTTTGGAAGAAGATGACAAGAGTGTTCCGCTACCTTGGAAGCACCTGGTACAACAGCTCCTCGCTACGACGCTTCTCCAAGCTTAACTGCTCGGTTTTCTCCTCGACGAGAGCTTCCAGATTGTTGGCATATTGTTCCATCCGTCGCAGCAGATCATCCATTAAATTCTCGCAATATCCCCTAAAACGTGAACACGTGGTCTCTGTGACTTTTACAGTATTTTCAATTTTACAGTTTTATGAGAGTTGAGTTTTGCAAATCAAAATGTACTTCATGATTCCTCTTATCGTGCCGCGAATCGTGTGAAAACTAGGTCGTTCGTCGGGGACTTCGTGCCAGCATCTCTCCATCAGCGACAGTATGTCCGGCGGACAATCCTTCGGAGCAACTTCTGGCCTCAACGAAGGATTCTCTGACGCAGATACTCTGCTCACGATCTTTAAAATGAATAATAAGAGATAACGAGAAGATAAAATTAAGATTAGAAGAACGATAACGGACCATACCTCTTCTGCCGTCATAAACGTCCTGGCTACCTCGTAAGGACCGCCACGAACCACTATTTCCTCCAAGATAATCGCGAAGCTGTAAACGTCGCCCTTCTGCGTCGCGGCGCTCCCAGGGGTTACCGTCAACGGCAGCAATTCTGGAGCGATCCAAAGTAATTCTGCAAATGGAAATAAAACAATGACACGTTTCTCTTTGCTATAAAAAACTGTATTTACGCCATATTATTTTTATTTCAGGCATGACTCACTAGTGTAATAAGTCTCGTCCATAATCAAATCGGAGGGCGTGGTGAGAGTTTTAAGTCCGAAATCTGAGATTTTCAGTACGAAACGACCGTCTATCAGACAATTGCACGACCGTAATTTCCCGTGAGCGGAAACTTCGCTAGCATGAAGATAGGACATTCCCTGTAAGAAGACAGGTTTTTTTAAATTCTTTTCATAAGCTTTTGTACATAGTGTCTTAATCAATTAATTTCGCGTAATTATATGAATTCATAAAAATAATAAATCCTTAAGCGTAGTATTAAAATATATTGAGAAATTTAATGAGAAACACACGACCTCTGCACCTGCCTCTACCTTGACGATATCGTGGATTAAGGACATTCGAAAATTCCAATCCAATTTAATCGCCTCGTTTTCCAAAACATCCTTCAACGATCCTCGAGGACAATATTCCGTGAGAATCAAAACAGTCGGTGATGGCGAGCAGAGGCAAGCTCCGATAAATCTGACAGACAATTTTAATTAAGGTGTATAATAAATTGGCAGATTTAAAGTTATATTAACGATGCTCTTTTCATGAAAGAATCTCGCAGATAATTATTTGTGTTTTATTTAAAAAATGAAATATAAAGAAAGAGAATTTCTATATTGTTAAAAGATATAAATACCTCACAGTATTTTCCGACGTGACATCCCTGACCTGTTTAATTTCCCAGAGTAATTTCTTCGTAACATCGACCACCTTCTTCTTCGTGATCTTCTTGATGGCCACCCTTTCACCCTTGTATATCCCAATAGTGGTGAAGACTCTAGCGGGCGGCAAAGATTCGCAACTGATCAGTGATCCGCGACGTATCTTTTGTTCCAATCCAAAATTCTACAAATTCAATTGTAAGTTTATCGCTAGGCACGTTTTATAATTACTTTATTATAATTTATTTACTTACATTCGTATCTGACATTGCTTGGTGTAGATTTATCTTCGACGAAAATTGTTTTCCAACCTCGAGAAGTAATTCCTCAGGTCTTACACGCCAAGACATGTTATTTAAGTCGGCAGACAACCGCAAATGTCTAAGGAAAAAATCTTGTCTTTTACTTCAATTAATATTTTTATAATTTTTTTCTATATATATATATATATATATATATATATATATATATTTAAACAAATATTTAATATTAACAATCTCTATTTATATCGTTATTTCTCGAGAGGAGGGTTCGAGCTTTCAATAGTGATGCACATTATTTTATTTTTATTAATTTTATTTTGCAGATACATTTGTGCTAAATGTGTATCGAATTTAGAATATGGAAAACTATTATTGCGTCTACCTGTATAAAAAGCATGCGGCTGTGATTGCAACGAGTAGAAACACGGCGAGCGCTATGCTCGTATAAGCTACAAAAGTGTAAGCTTCTGTCCTCGATGTACAAGCCGGATCGTTTCCTAAAAAGCCGCACTTTGGAATATCTGGCGGGGGTCCTTCTCTTCCTCCCGGCCAATGGATTTTCTTACCAGACATAGAATTATATTCTCGATTTAATCCCGAATAATGAGCGACCACTTCGAATCTGTAAGATACACGTCAATTTTTTCTCAACTTTCTCTGATAATTTATATAATATTTTATTAAAACGTTATTACATTATCTGTACAATACTACTTTAGATTAGCCTTTAATTGATCTGTCACGATTTTATATTGAAGAGCTTTTTTACAAAAAGTTTCTTAATATATAAATCTGCAATATCTTTATGTAATTTTAAACAAAAAATATTAAAGTATTAAATGCTTCAATTATAAATTTGCATTTTGCGACATATATCTTTTGTGCGGCGATAAAACCGCGCCAAGTGGATTGTCTGAATTTTCAATGACCTTCCGGTAATGGGATCTAAATCAAGTATGCTGTAATCCGCATCACGATCCCCATTGTCGTCTATCCTGACATGGCCTGTAATACCAATGAAGTCTCGATCCCACATTCTCCTTGTTATAGATATGCCATCCCTGATATCGCCACCCTCGGCCAAGGTCTCGTTTAGCGCGATTCCTAACAAGTAAACACCGTCGTAAAAAGCCCCGACGAAGAAATTTACCTGCGGGGAAAACGGTAAATTTATTTCGCTTTACATATATTTTAGATTTTTACCTAAAAAAAAATCTCAACTTTTAGATTTATCATGGCTCGTTAATGCACACGACCGGGTTCAACTATAAAGTATTATTACAATTGGCTCACTTCTTCGCCCTCCGAAAATGTGTAATTGTAATCCGACTGCGCGCGTTGCCTGACACTATCGGCAAAGCCCTGAAATCGCGAAGTAGTCGGCTGAAGAAGAGACACCCTCAATAAAGCTTCATAAGCCTTCCTGGCAGCGGCATCGTCCTCGTCTCCGACCTCCCAATCATGATCGCCCCAGTAAGAGCCCTTAAAATTGTTTTGTCGCTTTAATGTCAATGAAAAAAGTGTTATTCCATGATTTGTTGTCACATATACATTGAATTGATAATCATTTCTTTCTATAACACCTTACATGAAATATCTCGACATCGAGGAAAGCCCACTCTCCTCGTGTCATTTCCAACTCGTGGGCGGCCAGCATAAATTTTCTGACCAGCGTTCCGCGGACGCTGAGTATCACAACTGTTTAGAAAATTGTCGTTAATATTAAACATCTCTTGTGATAACTTTTATTTCATAGAGAAACATAAAATGTCTTAAAACTTACTTTGATTTTATAACAACGAGATTTATATTCATTTATGTAAATGAATATAAATCCCGTCGTTAAAATTAAAATAATATATATATATATATATATATATATATATATATATATATATTTATAATTATATTTATAATCATATTTTGAAATGTTAAAGAAAAGTATAAATTCTAGCTTCCAAGACATCTTGTAAATGCAAGATAAGCGGGATTACACTTACTTCTGGCGTACATGCTTGCATCGCGAAGGTAAAGATGATATGATTCATCCTCGGAATTTCCGTCCAAATCCCTCACAAACTTTAAGAGCCCTTCCTTACGTAGACCATACTCTAGATTTTTTCCTACTGTCAACGAGAACAAGTCCGATCTGTCCAATATCAGCGCGACATGAGACCATCCGAATTCTTTGAACACGCTAGAGAAGACGAGCCGCAATCGACATTGGCAGTATGACATTCTTGTTAAAGTGGGATACTTGCTTTTGTCTTTGAAAATCCCCTTCAAGAAAAAGGTGAGAAATACATTATAGGACATGAAAAATGTTTGTTCGTGAAAAAGACTACAAAAGAAAAGTATAATATCTAGATTGTAAGATTGTTCTTTGTCAAAATAAAATATGCCAAAGACTCATAATTTATGATAATATGTTACATATGTATAATTGGCGGATTATAATAGTATTTATCACGAAAGAAAAATATAATACACGCAGAGAACACGTTGCTGCTATAATTCCGAGCTTAACGAGTTTTCGCGGAAAGGGGTAACATTATATACGAGTGCGTTTATATCCTTCAAGCGAAAGAGTAATAATTTCTTAGATTATATCCTTTGTTGTCGTAATTAGCGCATAGCTAGTGAAAATATTAAGAAGACGCCATGTTAAAAAGGGAAAGACAGAGAGAGAGATTGTCAGATAATATACATCGACTATCATAAATGCTCAACATGCTGGCGATCTTACAATACTTAAAGAAACAAAAAGATTTTATATATAAGGCGATTCTCTCATAGCTCCTTACCGACGTTTCATTCTTCCATCTATGAATCCTTCCAAGGATACCAGATGTGACTGACAGTTCACCTTCCGAGGGAGGCTTGGGGTTCGCAAGAAAGCGATAATTACGTTTCACATAATTTAATATTAACATCGACAATATGGCGATTTATTTCAATTTCAAAGCATATGGGACGAAATTAAAACGGAATATTTTAAGATAAAAAGATGCCAAGTGAAATTAATTCAAAACTCGACGCTATAATAAAAATATGATTGTACCGCGCGTAATAATATCCTTCTTTAATAATAATTTTCAAACGATTGCATTGCAATTCTCTTTCTCCGAGAGAAAGAGAAAGAGAGATTAATATTACATTAATATGCTGGGGATATATATATATATATATATATATATATATATATATATATATATATCTTTTAATTATCATGAGAGAATAATAAAAGAAAAGAGAATAATAAATAAAAGTTTACGGAAAGTTAATCGTGCGAATCGAGCGCGACGAAATGTACATAAAGGCAATAATCAGATGCAATATTTATAATTGCGAGAGTCAATTCGACTTACTTGATCACCCATGCCCGTAATAATTGGACTATTCCAATATGCCGCGAGTCGTGCTACTGGTTCCAGGGCAAACGCGCAAGCCGGCCCGATGAACGCTATCACATTTTCCCGGAAGTGCATGTCCGCTGCCAAACCGGGTGCCGTCGCTCCGCTGCACGACGGATAACTGCAGAGAATTTCATTTTGTTTAATCGTACTTATTTTTCGAGTTTACATAATATGTAACTTGCAAAAATTGGATCGCAAAATCAAGACTTATCGCCAAAAATGCAATGTATTAATACATGTATAATACCAGGGGATGTCTATTCCTTGCAAAAACATGGAAAATTTAAAAATCTCAAAGAACTCTATTTAGATATTCAATGTTATAACTAAAATATTAAATGATTAAATATTGACATTATTGTATCACGTATCATAAATAATTTCAATTATGAAAGAAGCGTATATATTGTGTACATACGATTAATATCAATCTAATCTAGAGACAAACCCGAGCCGCATGATGGATTGTATGTATATCAAAGTGCAAACATATAACGCGATCAGATTACCGAGGATGGACAGCGAGAAAATGCGAAATGTATGTTCTCCTCCCGTGTGCAGTTGCATGTGACGCACGTATGTCAGATCGCGTCCTTGAGGAACTGCGAAACTGCAAAATTTGCATGCGTTTCGTGGCAAATATCCCGCATTTTACGCGCAATTAGCGACGAATAGCAACGATGATCATACGGTGCATTCGGTGAGATGCGTAGAGATGCGTTGCGCGGGCAATAGCTCGAAATGATGGCGAATTAATTGTACCGAGATGAATGGACCAATGATTGGATTCCTGTTGATCTGTTCTAATAAGAATGTCAAAAACATTATACGCGGTGCGTAGAGATGCGTTATGGGGAAAAGAAAAATATCGCTTTCTGCTCGTGTGTGTTTTTTTCACAAATTCTTTATTATTATTATTATTTTATTGTTATAATTATTAATATTATTATTATTTTTCACGAATTATTTACTGACAGTATTGCACTTATATGTACTGACAGGATCGTTTGAACCGCGATTTTCGATAAAAACGATAATTCGTATAATATGCGACATTTGCATTAATCGTGTTGTCCAGAGATACAAAATGTTAAAATTATCGATAAATTGTTAGAACTAGAATTTTTTTTATCGAGGGTTAATTTTTTTTTAATTGGAAAAATTTTCATTTCACCATCGCGCAAAATTAAATGATATCGTATGCATATCGTTTGTATTTCGCTGCCATCGAAATAGCATAGCAGTCCCCAACGCAACAGATGATATTATGTAACGCATACACGTAGGCGTGGCAGTACATATAGAACTCCCCTATGTATGCATATGAATGTTTCAGATATTGTATATGTACACATACGATGTATTATACACACACGACATGTATGTACACATAGTAAAAAGTGGATGAGATTAATAGCGCAGAGATGTCATACATAAATAATTTTTCTTATCTATTATTCGTCGTTTTCCCTCCTCCGCCAAATATTGTACAATTTACAATTAAACGACGAGATCATCTTTCCATGCAAACGCCTGTTCAATTGTATCAATGTAATGACGCAAAAGAGATGCATATAAGCAGCAAAATGAAATGTTTCAAACAAGAAATTTATGGACATTCGAGGAAATATCACGATGCAAAAATCTACATTTAACAATATTTATCGTGTTATATGTTTTAGTTATTCGTGTTTACGTTATATTCGATTAAACGTCATTTTTCAATATTTCTATAACAAATATGATTGGGTTCCCCCCCCCCCCCCCCGGGATCTTCAATCATATTTTTCTCCTTCTCAGATGTAAACAACCAAAAATAAAAAATCGTATACTTGAACTAAATGAAAACGACGGAAGCACGCATTACGAATCGACGATCCATTATAAAGGGACGGATCTTTCGTGAGGAGAAAATTACGAGGGAGCGAGCTTTTTTGTTCCAATTTTTAATTCCAATAGATATTTTCATCATTTTATCGTAACGATCAAACTCCGCTATTATGTTAAATTGATTTTAGTGGCCAGATTTAATAATAGTTTCCGCTATTGTGGCTTCGCGATTGATTGATTGATATAGCGTATAAAATGATGAACGAGCCTTTTTTTTCCACTTCACAACAGTAATATGAATTACTTATATTATTATACCTTCCCTGTACTTTGCGTAGCTGCACGTTGTGAACGCTCAGGAAATCATTCACTTCTGCCAAAGCCAGATCGACTGCTGGACCACATCGCTCGAGATCAAACGGGCTATCGAGATGAGACGCCATAAGGACGCCCACATTATACACCCGCAGAGAATTTCCGTAATTCACTGTGTGCAGTCAAGAAGGATCAAAGACGTGAATCCTTCATATGTGCACGTTGACAAATATTTAAATGGTTAATGAAAAGATAACATTGACTCTAAACGGCTTGAATTTCATAACAAACACAAAGCGGATATATAATAAACATAAATATACTCATCTTCATATATATAAGAGATATTTTACTTTCAAATTTCTTTAGTTTATCTTAAAAGCTGTTAGAGCGTTAGAGCGTCTGTGAGAAATCTCTTAAATATACTTTTAAGAATAATAATGTGAAAAATAAGATATTGTAATATCTCGAAAGAATTTTATAAGTAGACATATAGTTGAATAAACTGTCGAATGATATAAATTGAAGAAAAGTATTGTGTAATTTAAGCTCGCTTTTTTTTTTTTTTTTTTTTACGAATTTAAACGATATCAGCGCGTTAATTTTGCGCGATTACGTTTAAACGAGCGAAAGATATGTCAGTGACGTGTCGCTATTATTCGTTGAAAAAATCACATTCGTTTTATTCATACGCGATTACACAGGACGTCAAAAGGGAGAGAGAGGACATTGAATACTGAATTAGATGCCATGCATATCCAATGAGCTTATTCAGCATCGAGATGGAAAAAAATTTTAAAAAGAAAAAAAAGAAAATACATAAATCAATCAATCAATCAATATAAAGATCAAACAAAATATGCTTGATAATCGCATTCATTGAGTGACAAAATATAAAGTATTGATATGTAAATTATATCAAAATTGTTTTTGCTATATATATTAAATATAGTGCGCTTTTTAATAATCTTTTAGTATGAAAAAGATTTTTCTAAAGTATAGAATAAGATATACTTTGATTGAAATAATAGAAAATGACAAATAATTGATTTATAGATCTAGAAACGTGCATCTCAGGCACATTAAAAAAATAATTTTCTTCAAAAAAATTATCCATTTCTTTTATATGCGCGCCAATTATATCATAATATATTAAATATGTTGTTTTAACAAACAAACAAACAAACAAAAAAAAAATCTTGATAAAATACAAAATATATTTAAATAAAACATACACTTGGGATTCTTGATGTTAAATAAAATTAAGATTGCGGATTTTTCTGGGACACTCGTGCAGCGACAAAATACGCATCCTGTCACGATATCTCGACGAAATATGTATCTCGCGAATGAACAAACATCTTACCACGCGACACACTCGCGAGCCACGGCAATTGCGAAGCAACGACGATTGACAGTACGAGAATCGACAATCTCGTTTTCGCGAACATAACGGGCAGGAGGGCCGGACCCTGTCGAACTTGGAGGGAAAAATCTACAGGTGGTATGTGCGAGAGCCGTGTTAAAAAAAAGGGAAAAGAAACGAGACGCACACACACACGCACGTCGGACCGCCCGCTGAGCACATCTAAAGTTTCGCGGGGAAGGATTCAGCCTTATATAGGGGTTGACACACAGAGTCCCACGGAGTTGTGACAACGCGCAATCCAACGCGCTCCCCGGAAATACATGATATCTGCGAACAAAAAAAAAAAAAAAAAAAAATACAGAAAAATATTATACATATTATACATATCGTTCATCGTGGCACACGCGAGTTGCGAGGTCTAAATAAATTTACGCGAGTCTTAAAAAACTTTTTTCGTTGGATGTCTCTCATTTCCCCGTAATCTCGTAGACGGAGATCCGCGAATAATTTTTTTTTGCGGTTGACAAAGATCGAAATCTCCTCCTTTCAATTCAAAATTCTTTTTAATCTCTTGTTAGATTCACTATCTGATATCGTATGAAAAAGGATCAATTGTCGTGAATAAATACGCGAATCTGAGCAATCGCTCACATTTCAATTTTTGATACTGACATATCCCACGTACGTGACATACAGAGTGTGTAGAGAATCATCATTTTTCATTTATCGATTCTTCGATTCGGAATGATCCGATTTTTCTTCAGCGTAACCTGATATAGTCAGTATAATATAAGATAAGGAATGATAGAGATTCGAAAGATATATATACGTAATACGCATACTTAGGAAATCAGAGATATATAAACCTGCGTCGAAAGTGCATCGATTCGAGATATACAGCGTGAGTCTGGGTGAACCTTTCAACAGAATGAAGTATATTATAGCGTGCCAAGTGAAGTCCCTGAGGGATTTTTAGGATATATAGCGTTGATCCCTGGTATAGTAGTAATCAGACTGATTTAAGGACTTCTAAGCAATTCTCTTCATTTTGCATATCAAAACCTATGTTATCGGAAAAGATTGAAGCTAGATATAATTGTTAATTATATAAAATATAAAATTATATTGTATATTATTCTCATCTATCTTATATAAAGTGTTATATATAATTTTATAACTAATAATCTTACTGTTTTGTTACGTTATAGAATAAAAGTGACTATGCTTCGTTTAACCATAGATATATAAATATAAATATATATATATATATATATATATATATATATATAAGTGTAGACTGCGCACTTACCTTATTTAACCATAAAGAATATCGTGCATTAATCGTGCAAAATTATAGAAAGAAAGCAATAATGTTTTTCAGGGGAGTATGTTAATCTCAGCTTTTTAAACAGATAAGAGAGAGAGAGAGAGAGAGAGAGAGAGAATTCTTAGAGAATTTTTCAAATCTTGAAAATATTTCTGTTTGATAGCAAACCATCTGACATTAATATACATGATATTAAAATATATATATTATTATGATAAAAATATACCTATGTGTATATAAATGATTATTTATTGTTACAAATATTGACAACTCATTCGGAATACGCAGAATCGTGCGTGCCTCCGTGACCGGCCAATGAGCGACAAGGTCGCGCAGGCGCGACCAATCGGGGACATTGTTTGTCGCGAGCTTGCTCGGTTTATAATCATAAACATATACCTATATCTATGTTTGTAGTGAATCGCGTGACATATGTCATTCTTGTGCGAACGTTCTGATTTCTGATACGTATACGTCACGATCTTTTGAGACTACACTTGCTCGCTTGCAAAATAATTTGTAAATATTTGTTTTCTAAAGCGAATATAGAGATGATTTTATCAAACAAAATATATAAGGTGTGGTAAAAACAATCGTGGTATTTATAATTGTGATCAGTATTTCATAAGAAATATATTATATATTGCTATAGGCTTATTGTTTTAAAAGTATGCAACACGCAGTTGTTATTTCAATACAAACTCTTTTTATACAAGCGTGTTTTGGCAGTTATTAAACGAGTAATAATTATTATTATGGCAGTAATTATTATTTCTTAAGCAGCATATTTTTTAATCACAAAAAGAAACTTTTTGTGATCAATCAAAACAATCTTTTTCATAAATGTAAAAGAGAATAAGTTTAACTATGTCGGTTTATATATATATATATATGTACACACATACTTATATAAATATAAGCTTTATTTTTTACATTTAATTAAATATTACAGGTTAGGACAAAACATTTTTTAAACTATCGAAAAGAAAATCTAATATGATATTATATCTACTGTTTGAGAATTTAATTCTTCAGCAAGTGATAACTCTTCTCATATTTTAACATGTATTATTTTAATATCGCCTCTGTACTATATTGAAATAATGATCGCGATTTGCAATGCACGTGATAATAAACACGTGTGTTAATATTTACATGTTTACATTTCATGTTAAAAATAAACGGCATAAATAAACATTCGCCATGATTACTCGTCTTCTATTCAATGAATACTTAACATTTATTGACATCGCTTTTTCTATCGCCCCTCCCCTTTTTTTGTAAAACCACATCTGTCTCCGGTTGGCCCATCAGTATCGTACGATCTTATTTTGCAGGAAGCCAGCCAGCTAGCTACGTCGAAACGGTGACGCATCATGTGTTACTTTTGTATATAAGAATCAAGACGTTTCGAGAAGCTCACGTTTAGTATCAACGATAGTACGAGAAGATCGGTTCTCTCTGAACTTTTATCAGTGTTTCATCGATTACGTCAACTTTCGATTCGACAAATCGATGATTTAATTATAATTTCGAAAAGTTGAAAGAGAGTTTTGGTTTGTGCCTTATTTATTAATTTGGATATTTTCTGCGAAAGATATAACAGATTATACAAGAAATATTTTATGATCTCTGCGATAAGATGTCTTTTAGCAGATATACGACGCATCGCCGAAAGTGTATTTTGTTAACTAGGTGAGTGAAATCTCTTATTTGTGTGTATAGTGTCTGTTTGAATTTATAAAAAAATTAAAGAATATAAATTAATAGCATAATAGATAAAAAATTATTATAGTAATGAGTACCTTTCACGAAATCAATTAATAATAATGATAAATAAAGTAGTAATATACGCGTATATCGGTTATGTATTGGATTTTCAAGTAAATGAATCAGTCAATGAAACAATGAGTTTTTAATTGGACTTGCCATTGTTCCGAGAACAATTTAAATCATCTTGAGTCGCACATGCTATAAACACTAAACTATTTGTCGCGTGTGTCATCGTGTAAAGCCATTAACTACAATTGCGTCATTTTATCAAATGAGACTGTTGCAGAAGTGCTATTATTATCGACGAAAATATGACATAAATACGAGAATTGTTTATATCATCATGTATATCGATATTATCAAAATATTGATAGAATAATTGAATTAGCAGTAATCTGTTGCAAAATCTTATAAATGCGGATAATATACACGCGATAAATAAACATCAGATTTAGTTAGGATTGTGAGAAGAAGCGACATCACATTCGGCATCTCATCGATCAGCTGACATTGACAAATTAGGCTAGGTTGGCAAGTATAGAAAATATGGCATTGTACTAAGCGGTGACTCATATGTAATTCATATTTTCTTCCTCTTTGTTATAATATTTGGAATATAAATCACGTATATTAATACATTTCGTTATAATGGAAATGCATATGTAATGATTGCAATAGGAAAATGGAAATGCCAGGTATAAATAATATGTACACTATCTTGAATGTTCTCGAATAGAAGTTTACTTTCGATTTTATCTCTTTAAAATTACTAGAAGGACTATATATAGAAAACTATTTAATATTATATTAGTTATGTTATATACAGCAATAAATATTAATGTTTTTGCCCTTATTACTATTTTAATAATAAAAGAATTTAATTATTTATTTTCATTAAACATAGAATCGTGTATTGTATCAGAAACATACAGCTAAGATCAATATAAACATAATTGTATTTGTTTGATTTATATAAAAAATGTGTAAAATGAAAGTTTTTTTATTAATTACAGACAACTTACGGATAGTGCAACTGGTAAAGATGCCGGTGGAAATGTAACAAGTATCACGAATAAACTTTTACGCTCCATAAATGATATAAAAAAAGTTAAAATGTCGATGCAGAATCAATGGAAGCTTTTGTCACAATTGAAGGATTATCTGAATAAGACCAACTGCGATAAAAATCAAATTAATGTCTCTAAGGATTGGTTGAATATTCTGCAGAAATTAACCTACTCGCAGCTCGAAACAATACGAAAATTATCATCGGACTCTATTAAAAGTACTGATACAAGCAAGAGCTCGAATACAAAGCATAAAGAAAGCAATGATTCAGAAAATGTGAAATTAACATTTATGTCCGATCAAACAGAATCACTTATAAATAATTCTACTATGCAACAAAAAATACAGCAGGTAATTGTACATTATAAACTAAATCAAATAAAAGATTTTTTATATATCTTATATAAAAAGTTAATTTTTTTGCTTAGCAAACTAGCGAACAAAGTATGCCTGATAATAAAATAGAATCAAAAGAAAGTTTTGCAATGCCACAAATTCTTTCTACATTGTTTTTGAAGTTATCACCCAAAAGAACACAAACTACCAAACTAACTATACCAAAGTGGAAAGTGAATGTTCATAGTATTTCAAAGCATAGTATTGTATCTCGTACACGACACGTCTTGAACAGTATCGTATCAGCCGAATCGAATGCTTCTAAGTTGCGGAGAATCGAGGATTTGTTATTGCATATCGATCAGTATCCCGAGGCGAGACATTACGCGATCAAGGAGGGAGCGATTAAGATTTTACTGCGAACTCGTCAGAAGACGAAGGATGAACAAATTAATGGTATGCGAATAAAGTTCCATTACATTATTTTTGTTATTGATGATTATTCATGATTTTAAAATTATTTTTGTAGCATCTATCAGAGAAGCGCTGGCGCTAATGGGATATATCGATCCTCTACCCGGTCAGGGCATTAGAATCTTATCGATCGACGGCGGTGGTATTCGCGGAGTATTGGTTGTAGAGATGTTGAAGAAATTGGAGGAACTTACAGGAAAAAAGACGCATGAGATGTTTGATTACATATGTGGCGTCAGTACAGGCGCCATTCTTGCTGCTGTGTTAGGTAATTGCGTAGAAATTTTCGTATTCGACAAATTTCTTAAGTATTATTAATTATTTTAAGATAATCTATATCAACAACTTTTTCCTTAAAACCGTTTGTGTATCTAAATTAATATACATGTTATCTATATATGCAGTATTACCAAAGGATGCTTTGGAAGGTAAACTTTTGATTGGTTTACAGCATGTACTGCCTGCAATTTTTTTTATTTCTCCAATAAAATGATAAAAGGTCTCGTGAAATTTCTCATTATTGCGAGCTCACCTCTTTCATTTCTTATTGTAGGGGGATACAAGAGAAAATCGTTGGACGAAGTTTCGAGATTATACAAAGAACTGAGCATCAGAGTGTTTACGCAGAGTGCCATAAAAGGCACAAGCAGTCTAGTTTGGAGTCACGCGTATTACGACACTGCGTTATGGGAACAGTTATTGGAGGAACATTTAGGCGACAAAATTCTTATCAAAACTACGCGTGATCCAAATGCACCAAAGGTGCGTAGCTACTAATATATTATTGAACAAAGAAACTTAGAATGAAATGTATAAATGCATGAGCCACACAACACACATAAGCGAGTAATTTAAATGTAAAAGATCGTTCAATTAAAAAAACTTATTCTGAATTTTTAGTTTTCAGCAATATCCGCCGTGGTAAATCACGGGAACGTTATGGCTTATGTATTTAGAAATTATACATTACCGCATGGAATGGAAAGTCAATACATGGGATCTCACAAATATAAATTATGGGAAGCCGTGAGAGCGTCAGCTGCTGCACCGAGTTACTTTGAGGAATTTAAATATGGCGAATATCTTCATCAGGATGGTGGTACGCTGCACAATTACTTCAATGCAAAATTGCATTCAATACAATTTTTCGAGACGTTATCGAGAATGATCATAATATTATTTGTAGGTATTCTAGTAAATAATCCATGCGCTGTAGCGATTCACGAAGCCAAACAGTTGTGGCCAAATAATCCAATTCAATGCGTTGTATCATTCGGCACTGGTCGAATTCCACATCATTTCTATGAAAACGAATCTATGGAAGTCGAGATCTCAAGCTGGAGGGAAAAATTCTACAAAATTTTGGATAGCGCAACTGATACAGAAGGTAATGATAATAATAAAAGAGGTATATAAGCGATTGTATATACAATTTGCATACAAATTGTTTTGAAACAAATTGAAAAGAGAAAATATTCAATTAAACTTGATCCTAATATCGATTTTTCAGCTGTGCATACGATGCTGAATGATCTGCTACCTGAGCACATTTACTTTAGGTTCAATCCCTATTTAACGGAAATGCAATCAATGGTGGAAATTCGACCTGAAAAGATTAATCTAATGGAACAAGATGCTAGAATGTACATACGTCGAAACGAAGAGAAATTTCAAAAGGCTGCTACTGCTTTACTGAAAAAGCGGCGGATCCAACAGAAAATTGCTGATTATATTATTTTGCAAAGACAATTGTTAGGTCTATGAAGAGGAATATATTTCGTATATTGATGTGCATTTCATAATGCAATCTACAAAGATCACATGGATATTTATAGTACAAATTTTTTATCTCTTATACACCATTTGAAACTTTTCAATTAATCCTTGCTTTGAATAGTGCCATAGCATAATAAGCATATATTTCAAAAGTATTTGACAGAATATTTTTTGCTTATAATAATATCTTTTTCGTAATCTATTGTAAGGTTTTCATGTTACAAGGTTTTAAAATAATTAGTAGTAAGAAAATATTCTATAAATGAGAAATTCATCTTGAATATATAAAGTTATTAGTATAGGTATTTGACTGTGATACACTATGTAATGCTTGAATGCAATTAAGATTAATCAATATAATTTTACATTTGTTATATGTTTTGCAGTAAAGGTGCGTAATTCTTAACATCATTAAAACAAAGTGACTGTGTATTCTCATTGAAAATATCGATCAATGTATTAAAAGATAGTAAGGCTAGTATTGTATGTTTCATATGCATTCTTCATTGTAAATATTGTAAATGTGTATTAGCAAAGAATTTCTGCAATAAAAATAACATGAAATGTGTGTGCAGAAAAAATAAAAAAAATTGGAATTGCTTATTTTAAAGAGAACATTATCCCAAAAATTTTTATTACATGATATATAATTATATTATAATAGATAAACATATTTTTTTATGTGTCTTTTCTTATAAAGAATTTGGAATAATATTCTTTTTCTAAATATATCTATAATAATTAATATCTATTTATATTATTTTTTAGCATATAATTTTATCCAAGTTGTAAAAGAGAGATTGAGAAAAATATTTGTGGCGCTGACGTCATAACACGTGTTTGATACTTCTCTATTCTTCCCGCTTCCGTTTCTGAAAGCTTGTGTACGGTTTCTCGAGGTTTTACATTTTTTAATCCAAATATCTATTTAATCTGCTCAAATAAAGACATGTTCAAAGAATCGCGACTTTTCTATTGATTATAATATTTAATTCTTTCATATAATTAGTATATATATAAAACCCTGTAGAGAAATGATAGTTTCTTTCACGACTTACTTAACCTCAAGCTAATTTATAGTATAGTCTTTTTTAAAATAATCGATTATTCTTACAGATAGAAAGAAATAAATCCAGAAAATGGCTAAGTCAAAGAATCACACAAATCACAATCAGAGTAAGTATACAATTTTACAATTAATTACAAAAGTTCTGAAAATGACATTAAATACAATGAAATATATATCTCACAAGTTGAATAAGTTTTCATTAATTATTAATTTTGTATTTTTTTTATAGATCGTAAAGCTCATCGTAATGGTATCAAGAAGCCTAAGAGGTACAGACATGAATCCACACTTGGTGTAAGTTTTATATTGAAATGTTTTATCGTGCCCTGATATATACTTAAATGTTTTCTATTTCCTATAATATTTAATCAAATTAGAATTATCTAAAATATTTTACAAAACATTACTTAGTAAAAAATACAAATAGTACATGTTATTGATAATTAATGTAATTTGAGATCTTGTTATGTGATATTCACCATTTTGCTTTTAAAATTATATATGTATTTTTTATGCACATTTTTCAGATGGATTTGAAATTCCTGAGGAATCAGCGCTTTGCCAAGAAGCATAATCTTAAACCAAAGGCTCAATTAAAGAGGGCAGAGCAGCGAAAAGCTCTTCGTGAAGCTAAGAAACAGACATAAATACATTATGTAAACTATAATGATTAAAATAAATTTTAAAAACTTGCTCTCGTAAAAAAAACCCAAAATCTTATCCTACATCTCTATAACTTCCGAGTTTTATATTCTTGTACAATCTAGAAAAAGTATACATATGAGATAATTCAGAATGAAAATTTTGTAGATATAAAATAAGAAAATAGCTCGCGGGTTTTATACGTTATTCATCATTTTGTATAGTTGACGATTTAGGAACTGTATAAAATTATACAGTTATATCATAGCAATATGGCCGCAGAACAGGTTAAACTAGAGACATGCGATTTTTCTACGAAATTCGAGATAAACAATTTGACGAAACCGAAGAGAATTTTATTGTTTAGCGGCAAGAGAAAGTCTGGAAAGGATTATGTCACCGATAATTTGTATAAAAGGTATTGTCCATCTACAGTATTTTGTAATCAATAATAATGTAGATACACACTATTCCACAAAAAAATTTAATATTAAGTTATTGAGACGAAGTACTTTAAAAAGGTAATGATGAAATCAAATCATATTAAAAGTATATTTCCTAGTTTTTAATTATAAAATCGATTGTTTGTTAGTGCAGAAAAATAGAAATAATATTTTAAGTACAATCTATATCAATTTCAGAATTGGTTCGCAAAGGAGTGTAATTATACGATTGTCAGGACCTATAAAAACGCACTGGGCAAAATCTTTGAATCTTGATATCAACCAATTACTGGGACATGGAGAATACAAGGAAAAATATCGACTTGATATGGTTAAGTGGGGAGAGGATATGCGAAAGAAAGATTATGGCTACTTTTGTTGTGCTGCTATTGATATGTATAATGGTACAGCAAACTCTTCATATTAAAGAGTTAGAATATGTATATAATGTTTGTATATATAAGACAAAAAAAAGTTTTATACAAAAATGTGTGTCTAAATAAATATTCTTTACAGCATGGGATAAGTCAGTGTGGATAATAAGTGATATTAGAAGAAAGACTGATATTAAATGGTTTATGGAAAATTTTGGAGATTTATGTAAAAATATACATATAGCCTGCTCTGAGGAAGTTAGACAAAAACGTGGCTGGATCTTTACACCAGGTAAAAAATAAGAAACTGTAATATATATAACAATTTCAAGAAGACTTGTATAAATTTCTTGAAAATAATTTTTCTACCATTTATAATTATAGGTATAGATGATTCAGAAACGGAGTGTGATTTGGACAATGTAAATAATTGGGATTTGTTGCTGGAGAACAATGATGATAATAATATAGAAGCTATAGTGCAACAATTATTAGAACTAGTTAGCTAGCAGAAATTTTTTTATTTTGTCAAACGCACAATAAATGTTTCACAACTTTACCAACTTTATTTCCTTGAGCGAAGAAAAAGCTCTTGTAGCATTATTTCTAACAGAGTCTAGTAATAATTGTTATAAAAAGAAAATACTTTGCAATGCAATAGGCATATGAAATAAATAAATAAAATAAATCTTATTATATTTAAATACAATTAAGTCTTTAAGATTGTAAATATTTATTGATATATTTATGTTTTAATATTTATAGATTGCAAATATTTCTCATTTGTACAATGCATATATAAATCATCACTGCAACATCAAAATTATCATTTTTATTGATTAAAATTAAAATAAATTGTAAAATAAGCGTGGAATATATGACTGTGTATGTGTGACTGTTTTGGCATTTTTAGAAAGCTTTTAACCAATCGCGAAAGTCATGTATTACTTTGTACTGTGTACTCATCCTTCGTTTTTTTCCATGCTTGCGAATTGCAAATAAATAGAAAACAATATAAAAAACACACAAATTTCGCTGTATATAAATTGAAAGCAACATGGCTCCTGTGATTATAGTGACCTGGTGGTTAGGATCATGTAGTACTCTGCGTTGATACCACTGCTT
>NW_027223327.1:9151499-9335384 GCF_030449975.1 Polyergus mexicanus | reverse complement strand
AAGCAGTGGTATCAACGCAGAGTACTATGAAAACTGATTACAGAGAAAAGAAGTTGTATGTCGCGTATATAAGATTTTAAAAGTATTTTATACTTTAAAATTTCAAACAAAATAAAGTTTCAATTTAGCAGCCTATTAAGAGTCGGATGATAGTGCATCAGTTTCACAGAAAATTAATTTTTCTTTGAAACTGATTAATGTACACAGGGCACAAATTTTTCTTAGTCCTATACCAAGTATAAATAAATCTCAATAACCTGCTGAATATAAATTTGTGTTTTGATGTTTTTTAAGCAAATCTTTATAATTTAGTATTTTCGATATGAACTTTAAGAAACAGGTTATTCTTAAATCATGTCATACAAATAATGGTGGTAATCCATTTATAACTATAGAAAGACAATTACAGCGCATAAATAATATATTGTACATTTTGGTTTTGATATCAGCACTTTCTTGCTGAAAATTGTTATAATCTTTCTTTTCTTTTTTTTTTTTTTTTAGTGAATCGACATTAAATTAGCATTAATCTAAGTAACATCTATTAATGTATAATGTATTTGAAGAGAATATTGAGAACTATTATCAGGACACAGAGAATTAACACAATTTGACCGATAAAATAGAGTAATTTTTCAAAGACATGACTGCCAGTCTGCACACTTCTGATAATTTCGTTATTCAATTCAAAGACTATTTTACTTTCTTCGATAAGTTTATTTTTCGTGTCCTCATCCAATGTCTCCGCGATTCTATTCATAGATTCGCGTAAGCCGCTCTTCAATTGAAATATACTGTTTTGTCCAAAATTTGTAACATTGTTACCATCACTAGGCGGCGGTGATTTGAAAAGCGAAATCTTTTGCATGAGTTGCCGTTTTTTGCGCAAAATAATGCCGCCGCTAAGGAGACCCATGTAAAGATGATAAATGTATGCCATTAGTAGAGTAGGATCTGTATCTTCTACTTCTCTCAAACGCATCAGATATTTGGTGACACTATCCCTAAAACATTTGTGAAAAATTACAATTGAAAATATTTTTTTTATAATAATTAAATTATTACCAAATTACTATTGTAAAAAACTGACATTTGTATTATTGTATTATAGGTGGAAGAAAACAAAGTGGCAGCACTTTCATTGTAACATTATATATGTATTCTATTATACATAATGTATACCTAGGACTATAGTTCTTTCTCCACCCTTTCCCCAAGTAGTGATCAAGATCTCGCTCAAAAGCTTCTGTACGTTGAAGCTCACTGAGTGGAAATAATCCAATTTTGGTGTTTCTTAATCTAATCATTGCACCCTCTAAGTAGCGGAAGATCTCGTAGAAAACCAGAAGCCCATCACCCCATACAGAATTATCGAGAAACCCTAATTGGAGTATATAAAACTACAATACAAAGCTAGAATTATAGTCATTGCACTAGTATAACGATTAATATGCAACCTAATAATGCAACCTAAAGAATAATTTCTACGCTGTAACAAATGCATGTGTAAACATAAATTTATATAATATTTAGAGCATTTATATAAGCATTTAATATTAAATCATCAGATTTTTATTATTTATACACTGTCAACACATTTGCCAAGTCAAAGATTTTAAAAAATAATAAATAATAATTGCTGGAATTTGCAGCCAACATGTATTGTAGAAACAGAAAAGCTAGAATAAGATACAAAACACATATTTATGATACTTTTGTCATCTCGTAAAAAAATCTTTGTCTCAGCAGTATGCAATCAAGTATGCACAATTGATACCGACATTCAAATAAGAATCCCAATATTTATAACATTTCGAGAATCTTTCGCGGTATCCTGTGATTCTTACCGAATGCCAATTTCGCGTTCACTAGAGCATCGCTGATTGCGTGTATTCCTCTGGTGGCTTTTGTCATTTTCTTGCAAAAGTTCTCCTCTTCCTTGCTCGGCATTTCGGCGGTGCGCAGGATAACGGGTGTTCACGAAGAAGGCTTTTGTCAAGATGTTGTAGGATCGTCGTCTCACAACATCATATCGTTAACTTCCCGCGCGTTCCTTCGAGTTGTCACGTGAAAATTTTGTCGTGGAAACACTACGCTCATAACATCGACATCTATCATCGGCCGCCCCTGCGCACTAACGCGGTCACGTGTTCGTGTTCGTATCGTAAGCTTAAAGCACGAGTGCGAGATATCGATACTCATTATCGGCGCAAAATCATCGCCCTTCGTTATTGCTTATTACGATTTTTATTTTTCCTGTATATTCTTCGTACTTTTCTTTTTTCTCTAAATTAGAACACTATACAAACGTTTTCAACTTAAGGTCTGAAGAAATAAAATAAAGAGAGTACATATTTGGCATACATTTATTTTACAATCGCAGCGATCTAATTGTCCGATAATTTAATTGCAAAAAATTGCTATATTTTGGAACAGCCTTATGCAGATTTTACAGAAAATAAGATTAGCATTATCAGCTTTATTAATGTCTTCCAGTGACACGATCTACTATCGTTTGCGTTAGCACCCTTTCTGCCACGTTTCGTGCTAAATTCGTCAGTTGATCTCGAATACCAGGACGTTTGGTGGTGGTTATATAATTTTGACCTGGATAATATCCTTCTTGATAACGTCCTTGTGGATAATTTTGTGGATAACCTTGATTTGCATACGGAGGACGTTGTTGATTATTATATGGATACCCTGAAGAAGGATATCCTGCATTTTGAGACGGATAATTACTGCGAGATGGATTTCTTTCTGGATATACTGATGGATGTGGATAACTTGGATAGCTTGGATAGGCAGCATTTACATTATTAGCGCTAGTTCGTCTAACAGTTTGTTCGTTATAAGAATTTCCAGAATTATCCGGATATCCCGAAGAACCGCTATTACTGCTTGAAGATCCAGATCTTGTTGGATAACCAGAACTGCCTCTCGATGGGTAACCGGGAAGTCCGCTTGAAGGATAACCTGATGATCCGCTGGAGGGATAACCGGATGATCCGCTGGAGGGATAGCCGGATGATCCGCTGGAGGGATAACCGGATGATCCGCTGGAGGGATAACCGGATGATCCGCTGGATGGATAACCGGATGAGCCGCTGGAGGGATAACTAGATGATCTGCTGGACGGATAACCGGATGAGCCGCTGGAGGGATAACCGGATGATCCGCTGGAGGGATAACCAGACGATCCACTGGAGGGATAACCGGATGATCCGCTGGAGGGATAACCAGACGATCCACTGGATGGGTAACCGGATGATCCGCTAGAAGGATAACCGGATGATCCACTGGAGGGATAACCGGAGCGAGGTTGATCTGTCGATGTAAAATCGGAAGAGCCAGAACTTGAGTGACCACTACTACTAGGATATCCAGAGCCAGACGGATATCCAGAAGATTTAGGATACAATTGACCATCCGAATTTTTAGAAGTATCTGAAGGTTCAGCTTCTGTTTGATGACCAGTGTCTCGTTTTGGAATTGCTCGTGTCTCAATTTCGTCGTTTTCTGTGTACAGTAATAATAATAATAATAATAAATATTAAAAATTAAATATAAAAATTATTTTAAAAATCGTGTAATCATATATCTTTGTAAAGAAACATCACTTTCAATGAGCTTTTCATATTTATCATGCATATATGCACACGTGATTTATACTATACATGCATTGCGAATATATTTTGTGAAAAAACATGTTAAACAGCAATAACCATGTTATATTTGATTGCGAGTCGAAGATTTGAAAAGTTGAAAAAGCAATTGTCTAACAAAGGTATAAAATCCATTTTCGGTTTCAGATCCTCGTTCTGCATAGGGAAAGAAATTTTGAATGGATATATAAACACTCACCGTGATGAAAAACTAACAGGTGTAATATTTACCTTGAAAATTTAACACCGCTTACAATTGGATATGAAATCAAATAGTTAATAATAGAAACTATAATTACCAGCAGGTCAATGCAATTTCAAAGTTATATAAATGTCCAAGAATTTCATTTATAAAACCATTATAAATGAATATTTATTTCAATTATTTGCAATCAGTATTACATTTGTCCTTTTTTTTTGTATAACAAGACTTGATTACATAATCTCATATTATACACGTATATAAACGATGTAAACATCAATTGGCACCCATTTTATATTAATATGTTGCAGTTAGTTGTATAAGTAAAAGATATATAAATTGATTTTTAGCCAGAAAACGTCCAGACTCTGTTTCCATTACTATCCACATGGGTATGAGTCTCATAATAATTGTTTCCTGTTGGCACAGCAATTCTGCTAGAACTCGTTGGTCGAGGTTGACGGTCATCGCCGAACAAGCGATTGAAGATGGAACCATCGCCTATAGTGTTTCGGGTACCAGAATGACCGCTATATCTTCCCCCGTTTGACGAAGATCTAGGCGGCGGTGATGGAGCTCTTGGTGTCGTTCGATATGACAAAATGGAGCCGTCACCTACGGTGTTTCTGGAGCCGAAGTGACCGCTATATCTTCCCCCATATGATGAAGATCTAGGGGGCGGCGATGGAACTCTTGATGTCGTTCGATATGATACTTGTCCCGGAGGTAATGCTGTTGAATCACATGATGAGAAAAGGGACTAATACAAAAAGCAAGATCTTTTTGTGTTATAAAATCTCTGCTAATTATTAACTGTGACTGTTTCTTGTAACAAGACAATAGACGTGATAAATAAAACATCGTACGGTTATAACATTATTCTTAATAACCATAATTATTTGCTTTTTATATATTGTTTTTATAAAAGAAACGATAGAGCTATACTTCAATAAATTTGTAATGTATATATATATATATATATATATATATATATATATATACATCTACATAGATATTACAAAGATACTACAAAGATATTACAAATAAATACAATTTTCTTCACGTGTATTAATCCACACGAGCAACGCTGTCTATTCTTCTTGTACTATAACAATTGGTATGTATTATGTTATGTATTGTTATGTCAAATGAATTTGCATGCAAGATAATTGTGCTCTATTTGTAAATAGAGATATTTATAATGTCCGTTTGTTTTTATTAGAGTATTGCCATATAAAGTCTCGATCTTAGAAGTAACCAATTTCATTAATATTTCTCTTATTCGATCCATATCACTATGGAACATATTTAATCTTTTTTCCTTTCTTTCTTTTCAATTTCAAAACATATTGTATTACATAATAAATTAATTTTTTATAAAATTGATTTATTAAAATAAAGTAAGATTTTTTTTTATATGATAATCCATAAATACAAATAATCAACACAATCAATGATCACAAACCAAATTAATATATTATTTTTATAGTTTTAGTTATTATATAATATCTGAAAAAATAGAAGAGAATGACTATTTAAACACAAATAAATTTACAAATTAATAACATATTTGTAAGGTCTTTACATAAAAAAATTTGCTAACTAACGCCTCTCTAGTTCCCCTAAAGAAAAATTACTTTTAAAATTTATTTTAATTAATGTTTGATATAATTGCTTACAAAAATATTATAATTATGTAATGCAACAAAATATTCTTGTAATCCGTATTTCAACAGAATTGTTAAAAAATATGAATAACAAAATAAAAATGTAATAAATGTGCTTATTTCTATGTATATGTGTTTGCACAATACACTCGATTACTTTTAAATAAAAAAAGAAAAAAGAAACACGAGATATGATTTGGTACAATAAGACGCAATAACTCACTTACGCATTATGATAGCGCATGAGATAACATGTGTCAAAGTTGAAGCTGATAAGCCGTTCGTTTGTAAAATCTGTCTATTACATCTTAAATAAAAATTGTTCATAAAATGTTTTAAATCGCCGAAACGATGAAATGAAGAAATAGAGAGTGTAACTTATTGAAAATCTTATTCTAAAAGTACTTTTAATAAGTCGTAAGCATGCATGCATATAATTATGCACGAAATAAATAAATTATATTTTCATAGAATTTTATTATTCAATTGCTATATTCGATTTAATAATTTCTATTATACGTGAATATGATCAATAATAATAAACTACAAGAATTTACTATTGATGTAAAATTTCTTTTTCTTTTCTCATAAAATAATATAATTATTAATAATTATTCGTCAAGAATAAACTCCTTTTTTTCTAAATATTTTGAAATTATTTATAATCAATATATGTGTGCTCGATTTATAATTAATTCCAAATGTATATAATGATATAAAATATATAAGACAGAGTATTATATAAAACTATGTTTTTCATAAAATATTATTCGCGCGCTTGATTTATATATATTATAAAATACCTGTACAAAAATTTATTTCCTACATAATACTTTTCTTTGTAAAATAGTCATGGATTATATTCTGAAAATAAGATCGGTAATAGCACAACAATAATAATACGAATAAAACGCGACATGAACTTTCAATGCTGAATCACCATGTCATCACAAGAAGAGGAAATAACCCGGAGAGTCCGACGAGAATCATAGAAGCGATTATTCCGACTGACGCAGCATTTTTACGATAAATTGGATTTGGATGATTATTGTGTCCACGTTGATTCGGATAATTCTGATAGGGGTAGTTTTGATATCCCGGATACTGCTGCGGATAATTATGTTGCGGAGGATATCCGGCGTTTTGCGGATACATCGGCGGCTGTCCTGGTACGGGCATCCTGTTTTGAGTCGGGTACGGCGGGTATCCTAAATCCTGATGACGGCCGGCCTGGTTGGTCGGTTGAGGTGGATATCCATTCCCGGAGGAACCGCCAGGATACGGCGGATATCCTAGGTTGTTACCGTAAGAGGATCGGTGATGATCGCCATTGTCACCGGACGGATACGGCGGCCCTGGCGGAGCTGGAGGAGCGTTGGCGTTCGCGTAGGGATTCCCATTGGGATTTACGTTGTTCCCGCTCACTCGTTCACCGTTCACATAGGAAACACCAGCCGACTCATAGCCTGCAAGGATGCCCGTTTGCTTCGTGTTGTGCGTATTTTTTGTGCGATTTTTAGTGCGAGTACACGAGACATTGCAAGATGATAGTCGGGTCGCGACAAAGTTTTCAGTTTTATTGTTATTGAACGCTCCAATCATTTATCTTACTTTTTTTGCTCTCAAGTTTGGATTGAGCAAGGATGATATAAAAAAATTTCTTTATTTAAAAGAAAAATTTAAAATAATAAGAATTCAGAAAATAAAATGTCTCATTAAGCAGAGTATAAATGCATTTTTAAAGTATGTGTGTATAAAACAGCTCTGTATATGCCTTTTTTTATATTACACACATGACTAGTTTACTTTACATCCAGACAGCAAACTCACGTTATAATACACGTAAAGATTAGCTAAGCTATCGCCAGATCACATTATTTTAAATATTATAATCTCTGTCATATTACAACTCCTATATATTTATGTTATAAATTCAACACGTAATTAATTTCAAAAAACATTTTAAACTAATTTATCTCTCTCTTGGCAAATTATTTTAGATAAAAGTAACATTCAATATTTATGTCATTATGTTTCATATACAGGGTGTCCCAAAGCACCCTTGACAACGCTCGTGAGCAAGTAAAGCATAATAAACTGAGCAGAAAAGTTCTGTAACATTTTTTTCTATAACACTTAATAAAGGAGTTATTATTGAGTAAAGTCTGGCCAATCAGCGTCGACCATTAGCCGCGCGCCTGGTAGATGCGTGAGCGCTCCTTACGGCGACGCAATTAACAGACGGACACCCTGTATATTTCATTACATTTTATTCGAATAATACGAATTGAACTAAAAAGCGAATCGCTATTGAACGAATAAATTTTAATAAAATAATTCAATAAATCTTTTAATAAAACCAATACTTTTTTTTATGGATAAAGTATTTGTTGACTCCATACAAAAGCAACTGCCATATTTAATAAATTTGATTTCTCCAACAAAATAAACGGTTTAGGAAGAAAAAAATATTTTGTAAATAATATATATCAACATAAAAGATAACAATTATTCTGTTTGTATCGTATATCGTTAATATGATCCCTCCATGCATATAGTCTATAAGTGTATAGTAATTGGAAATATGTCAAGTAATAATAGTTAATATATCGTATAATAATTAATAGTTAAATATAGTATATATCTCTTATATATAATAAAAATACTTAAATAATAGTAAATTAATCATAAATATTTTTTTATCAAAAACCTATTTGAATAACTCTTGGCGCCGAATAACTCTTGGCAAGACTTCAAATTAAAATAAAAAATTAAATAACAAGAAATCAATAGAGATACAATTCTACAATAAACAAATGTGGAATATTTTTAATAGTAGATATATTTTTCCATCCATCTTTTTTCTAGGGAATCGTGCCTTCCTCATTCCAATTTTGCATTACATGCTATGAAATATATAAATTCCGCAATTATGAAGGCCCATCATTCTTTCATAAACACGAAAAATGTGAGATTCCATGATGACAAATTTATTTCTTTTTTATTGAACGAGTCGCAATTTTATCATGCGTTTCATGCAAATTTTAGTTTTCGCCGCTTTTCTTCATGCTCGCAATGTATCGAGTATTATGTGCCAAATAAGAAAAGTAATTGTGAAAACTTACTTAATCCTGTGGACTTCCTCACACATTTTGGCGCACCATTTTCGTTCTTACAATATTCATTCTCTCCACAAATCATAGTTGTACAACTTGCTCCTGCAATGAAATATTTTTTTAAAATGTTAGAATAATATGATATCAATATTATCATAAATATTCAAATATGACATAAAAATATAAAGTATATTAACGATATTGCAATTATATTAAATAAAAAGTTAAAGAACTTTAAGCAAACTAAAATTTACATATCATTTTTTAATTATTTTCGAAAATAAACTTTTCTCTCTTTTTTTATCAATTTAAATACATGCATATAAAAATTTAAGAAAAAATGCATTTTCCTGTTGAACTCATTCAAAGATCTCAATCATTTTTAAAAAATTAAATTAGATGCAAAATTAAAATATGCATATAAAGTAATAATGTATAAAGTTTAATCATATAATTCATTTAATAATTGCAAGTGCATCTTAAAGCTCTTAAACCAATATACTGAATAAAGAATTAAATAGCGCGAATTACTTTTTCATTATTTTTTTATAATAAAAAAAATAAGTCACACTCGCGCGTGCATATACCCATCTCACGTATATTATACGCGTGTGTTATCAATGTATTCAAACGTATCGAGCTTAATCAGAGCTAATCATCGTCATTTCTCACCACTTATCCTCTGGCAGGTCGGATATCGCCCGCACTTGTCGGAATAGGCAGTGCAAGGATCCTCAGCCATCACGCACGTTTCATCACTACGACAACCGATGTCATTGCAAGTTCTTCCATATTCTAAAAATAAAAAAAGAAGAACATACGAATATCTTCGCGATATTTCATTACAAAATGTATTTTATTATTTTTTATTATAAGTGTATAATTTATAATTTTTATTATATAATTTATATTTATATTATTTTGTTATTCAATAAAATACGATATTTTATACTTATTATACTTACTGTTATAAGAAGCTGTATCTGGAACAATGGTAATTATCAGCAACGTCCCGAAAAGGACGCTGAACATAGGGCGTGAAAACATTTTCTGGAAATAAAATCGAAATAAAAATGTTAATATCATGATATATTTTGTTAGTTCGTCTTTTATCGATGTTTTCAATTCAATTTTTTATTACATTATAAAAAAGCGACGGTGAATTGAAAACACATACATGTATAATCGAACGTTTCCCATTGAAATTTTTTAAAGAATCGGCAGGTGCGAGAGCAGCGGTATATATTAATATATATTATAGAGCAAGGGTGAATTTTGAAACTTAAGAACCCACATGGCGTTGGATGGCTCTTTATGTACATTGTTCATATATAAACGTCATGAAATGAATTTTGGCCGTATTGATATGTTTTTTATATTGTAGACATTTCATGACAATCCGTGAACATCGCACATTTGGTACTTGGCAGTATTCTTGTACCATTGCTATCCTTGGATCGAGCGTGACGCAGTATCGTGTTCGAAGGTTGGAGACCCATAACACGCTCGCGGCGATCTTTCATATACCCGTTATTGCCGGAAAAATCGCAAATAAATTAGAAATCGATGCGAGAAATATGACAATCCGCTTCTGCTACGCGAAGAATTGCATCGATCATCCGAAAGAAGCCACGTTTTTTACGAGGAGAGTTAAAAGAAATCGCGCAATGAAAATGCCTATTATATCTGCGTTCGTACATCAATGCGTTTCACTGTGTAATTCTTTTCATTATTTTGCAACGAATAACACACAATAATAATTGATATTTAGAAATTATCCATTCATTATCTTCGGAAAGAATTTATTTTACATACTGCGTTTCTGATACACAACTGTGGCTTGACGATGGAATATTTATCTATATATATATATATACACGTATGACATTAAGGTGTGTGTGTGTCGATGACATATCTCATAAAACTTTCTTTGTGTGAAAGAATGAAAGCATATTATTAATCATCGCTTACCTGTTTGTTTCCGTACTTTGTGGAGCTCTAATATTTTGCGTAATCGTCACAGTAGTCGACGCGATACTAAAATCTGGCTCGACCGACTCCGACTCGACCAATACGGCTGCTTTTCTGACGCATTCGGAAGTTGAAGCGAGAGAAAACGATGGATCTCAGCAATAAGCATGACGAAGATGTCAAAGAAGAAGGTCAAACGATTTGGCGGTAGAGGGGATAGGTAGATTATATATATATATATGATACACGTTCAGAAAAAATATTGCACATGTGTGCAATATTGAACGTGTGTATGAAGTTAATGATGTTGATATTGAAATTTTATACGAAAATGCGCCAATTAATATTTAGTCATCAGTATATTTACTATTGTTGTTGCATCCGCATATTTTTTATATAAATTTTGTTTCCATAATTTTCTCTTATATATAAATATAAAAATATAAAATAGACTATTATCATCCAGAAAAAAATAATATTGTATAATTATTTTAATCATTCATAAATAGATAATATATTGTAATAAAATTGTATATTAAATAAAAATATATTATATATTTTATATTTTTTTCGAGCTATATATATTTATATTTCTATTATAAAATACTCAAAACCCATAAAAATATATATATATATATATATATATATTTTAATCTAGATTACACAAAATTACAATTTTCAAACTTTTTAATTTTTGCGGTTAGCAAAGATCCTGCTTAGCGAAGATTCAAACCTCCTTAGCAGAAACTTGACCTCTATACGATATTGTAGAAATCTGTTGCGATTTGCTGAGAATCGTGGCTATATAGTTCCACGTTCATGTTTCATAAATATAGTTAGCGTTACTGGTCGTCACCGGTCCCCGTCACATCTGTTTTTGACATGTTTAGCGTGATATTTAGAACTGTATCTTTTCGTGAATATATTTCTTCGAATTCAAGAGAAAGATTAAGATGTCAAAAATGAATTCGAAAGACAAGGATAATAAGACATTGCACGATAAATTGAAGCAGTTCTTTCGCATAAATAAAGGTAAGTATTTTATATATATTTCATATATATATATATATATATTTTCTCCTTTTTCGCATACAACTTTTGTTGCACCAGATATATTAATAATCGTATCGGCATTGCAGGAAGTTACAAGAGTCGCGAAGATTTCACTTTGACTCATGATATTGAGAAAGAAATTAGTCCCGATAGTCCAGTGCATCACCGTACCAAGGCGATCAAGGAACTTTCTGATGCAGTACTCAATCAACAATGGGAAGATGTATGTATACATGTGTATAAAAAATTATATCACATTATCTCGTAAATACTTCAAATGGAATAGAGATATTAAATAAAATATATATAATGTGTTTTATGTCTATATAACTTCCTCTATTATTCATACTAGAGAGCAGCCGAACGTCTGTGGAGCCTAGTTCAAGATTTACTCGCAAAGGATGTTCCTCGTGAATATAGGCATTTAACATTAAATTTCCTAAAATGTCTTGTACAAGGACAATATTCGAAACTTTCATCATTGATGCGTGTAAAATTTTTCATGGTTGTGAAGGAGTACGATATACCCGAGGATATTGGTCCTAGGTATTGCAATAAGTTAAAATATATATTATTTCACGATTCTTAAATTTTTGCACTTATTATATATTATTGTATTTAAATATTTCAGATTGGAATTGTTACAAACATTGACAGAACATGGAAAAGATATTTTGCATTTGGAAGAAAGAATGGGACCTTTCTTGTTAGAATGGATGCCTACGGTAACAGTTGGAGATGGGAAAAGAGGAGCCGAGTTCTTATCTCTTCTTGTAAATGTTATCAAATTTAACTCAGCTTACATCGACGAGGATATTGTATCTGGTCTTGTTCAGTAAATACTTTAACATTTTTCTCCAGATTAAATCATTCAATGCAACAATTTATTATAAATATTATATTATTTCTTTCAGGTATATCTCCCATTTGTGTTATTATAGTAATAATACCGAAGTTGTTTCTGGATGCTTGGAAGCCCTTGATGCAATTATGTGTTATAGTAATTTGCAATCAGACTCATTACAAACGTTTATTATAGCTTTATGCAGAAGTGTAAATGTTGAGACTTATTGCCAAACAAGCTGGAAGGTACAAATAATGATATATAATATCTAAATTTAATAATATAAATTTCTTTTTTTTATTAATTGTATTGTACATACTGAAAATGAAGATATTAGATATTCCTGCAAGTTGTATATATAATTACTTGTACAATATATATATATATATATGGTTTTATTTTAATTATAAATTATAAATTAATAATAATTTTTATTTTTATAAAATTTTAACAAATTTTAAATTATTTATTTCCTATATATTGATTTGTAAACAAAATATAAATGTGTAAATCATAATGTAATATATTCTTTACAGTTCAATCATAATGTAATATAAATTTTACATATTTTTTACATGTTATTTTTATAGATTATGCGGAATTTATTAGGGACACATATGGGTCATTGCGCTTTATATACTATGTGTCGGTTGCTACAAGATGTAAATTTTCAACGTGATGTTCGTTTACTTCGAGGAGCAGTGTTTTATGTAAATATGGGTTTGTGGGGTGCACATAGAATACCAAAATTAGAATGTACACCAGCATCTGTTTTGCCCTCATTTTATCAGGTGTGTATCAAAAGTATAACTATATAATATTATACAAGTACAAAGTATAATAATTTATTTACATTGCCAGGCTCTACAATGCAATCATCCAATTGTTATGTATGAAGTTACCTTATCGATACAAAGATTGGTGAACAAATATGGTAATGAATTATGGGATCCTACATGGAGTATTATTCTTGATATTATAGAACAAATTATTACTCACACTGGTAAGAGTTATTGAAATGTTTTATAGAGTTATTCTACAATGAGCATTAGGAGCTACAATATAATAATAATGATTTTTATACATTGTCCAGAAACTAGTAATCAACCGGCAACTAGACAGGTTTCTATGAGTTTACATGAAACAGTTACCAATATTGAAAGTTTACTTGATGCAAATAATTATAATGGTTGTATTCAACGCTTTTATGATCTTGTTGAACGTTGCAGCGATTCTCGACCTGTAAGTGGATAAATGTATATAAAATATATTTGCATAATACTTAGTGATTATTTTTATTTCTAGGAAGGATCTGTATTAAAGTTAATTGAATACAGAGCATCTATGATAGGTCCTACATATTACCAATGGCAGACCAAATTAGGATCTCTGATGGAACGTTATTATAAAAATGAAACACGTACAACAATTAGGATGAAAGTTCTTGATACTCTGACCAACGTTATTCGCGTTAATAGGTATCATGTATAAATTATTTTTTTGTTACTTCCAATTTTAATTTAAAAATACATTTATCACAATTATGTTATCACAATTGCATACACTATTACTATATATATATATATATATAGTAATAGTGTATGCAATTGTGATGACATAATTGTGATAAATGTATTTTTAAATTTTTATATATATATATATTTTATAATTTTTATATATATATATATATATATATATATATATATATATATATATTATAAATGTATATTCAATAGATCTAGATACGAAGATGAACTTATTGAACGAATTGTTGTACCACATACGCAACATGTGGATATAGATCCAGATATTACAATACGTACCGTTACAGCAAATTTATTAATAGACCTATGTTTGGAATGTGATACCAAGCGATGTATAGAACTTTTGGACATATTGGAAAAGGTATTAAAATTATTTGTTAGAGTAATTAAAGAATAATAGAAAGAATATTATATATATATATATATATATATATATATATATATCTTTATAATGGTTTTTGTTTATTTAGATAATCAACAAGCCTTTTACATCGGACATTCCAATTTCTATGGATGCAGACATCAAAGATGTAAAAACTGCTGTTGTTGGAATTATAAAGATATTCACTTCCAAGATCTATCGCTTGCCGTCGAGTCATGCGATTTATGCTTATAAGATTTTGGTGAATCATCTTGAACAACACTACAAAGAACCGTCCGTTTTTCATGACGTATCAACAACACGTTATTTGGTAATTATTTTGATATTAAAATAAAAGCTGTCATAGATATATAAATATATAAACACATAATATATAATATATATTGCAGATTTTTGAGTGTTTTTTTAAAATCAGAGCAAATTCTCTGTGTCACCTCGGTATGCTAGAAACACCAAATGCAACTCGATTTAGCCCCTATCTTGTTTTGGAACATGGTGCAACTGAGCGTATGAACAGTGCAGGTGGAGGTAATAGTCCTCCACCAGCTAGTCCTGCGCCATTGCAGCATTTATCTTGTCATATTACATCAATGTCTTTAACTCATGGATGTAAAACTATTATTTCATGCATCAAACAAGAAAAAGGTAAGATGTCTTTTTAATAAAATTTTCATAGCTTTAAGGGAAACTATATATGCAAAATCTTTATATTCGTTATATTTTTTGACAGATTGGAAAGTTTTATATTTAATATTAAAGGAATTACCACAAGTGATGCAGAATAGGGCCCTGGTATTATCTCGTCATAGTAATGATATAGATTTCTTTGCAGCAGCTTTATGTTCAATGGTCAGTTAACTTGCACTTTATATACTTAGTGTTCATAAATATTATATTATTTTTTATCATATTTTACTTATTAATTTAAATAAATTCAATCTTTAGGTGAGTGACAAGAGTCTGCGTCTCCCCGAATCACTTTATAATGTTCCACCAAAGTTTACTCTTTCCGAATTTCGGGTCTACGTTTTCCCAGTGTTAGCATCTCTAGCATCATATCACGCGCATTTGGAACCCAATCTACAACAACGTTTAATAAAATGTCTAGAAGTATGACATGTGTCCTTATGCATAGTAGCAAGTTAATAAATATCACAGAAATAAAAAACTTTTTTTCGTCTCTCAACACAAAATATTTTAATTCATTTTTAGGTTGGCCTTACAGCAAAATGTGCGAGCCAATGTGTAACCAGTCTCACAATCTGCACACTAGAAATGCGCGATGCAATGAATAAACTTTTAACAGAAGTGTTATTAAATTTATCAAAGATCTCCGCAACGATCTATATTGCTATACCTATTTTAGAATTTTTATCAAGTAAGTATTGTATCATCATAAATAAATTTGCTCAATAAAATCTTTAACTTATTAATAATTGTAATAAATTTCTCTATTCTAGCTCTAACTAGACTACCAAAAGTTTTTGCCAGTTTCATTGGGGATCAGTATATGTCTGTATTTGCAATACTACTGCCATACACTAATCCTTTTAAATACAATCATTATACAGTATCTTTGGCTCATCATGTAATTGCAGTCTGGTTTTTAAAGTGTAGACTTCCTTTTCGGAGAGATTTTGTTAAATTTATTATTACAGTATGTATCAATGTTAATCACAAGATTATTTGAAAATATTGAACAAAAGATCATCTTCAACTATTACTCTTTCTCTTTTCTAAAAAACAGGGATTGAAAGCAAATGTGATAGTTCCTTTTGAGGAAGGGCATTTGATGAAGTCTGATTTTAGTATCATCAATGAAGATTCTTCAAATAGAAAACGTAGTTCCAGTTTAACTGAACAAGTAATAATATATTTATATTAAAATTCATGATAATTATGTTTACAAAAGTACATTCTAATAACTTTAGATAACAAATTCTAAATTTATAATTGATATTTACACATACATGTGTGTATGTAGTGTAATTACAATCGTAAATTTAGAGTTCGTTATTTGTATGCATATTTTTTTAAAATTATTTAATATAAATTAAATATACATATATATATATATATATATATATATATGTGTGTGTGTTTTTATAGGGTAGTAGAGGTCGAAGAGAAAGACCGATAATGGCGAATCGAATGATAGGAGAAAGTAGAGCTTTAGATTTAAAACCTCCAATTGATGAAGCTTTAATGAACTTTCATATTGAACTTACTGAAACTTGTATTGACTTAATGGCTCGTTATACATTTTCGAATTATTCGGCGCGGCCTAAAAGGTGATTCTAAGTAATTGAATAAAATAAAAGATATAACACTCCGAAAGATATTGAAAGATATGGTGAAGAATATAATATATTATTGACAATAGATTACCAGCTGCTGATTTCCTTCTTAAGGAAGGTCAGTCAATGACTTGGATTCTTGGCAATAAACTTATCACGGTAACGACAAGTGGTTGCAGTAATAAAGCTATGCGCGGTGGGCTTTGCGATAATTGTTGGGCGGCATGTAAACCTGGCCTTCTATTACTGGATCATACAAGAACGTCTCAGTTAAACTTGCAACGTACTTCAAGTGTTGAGGTTCTTTATCTTTAGATATACATATATATGATACAATTTACAGTATTCATTATTGCTTCTTTTTACATATTAAAAATAATATGAAAAATTGTAATATATTTAAGAAAAATGTGTTACATAAGAAATCATATTCATAGACATCGAAGGAAGACAAATTATCCAGACAATCCTCTGGTGGCCATGGAAGTTCAACCGCGAATACTGCTACGAATTCTCCCACAGAGGAATCAAAAAAATCTACGGAAGACTCTGATAGTGCGAAAAAGGAATTTCTTATAGAGAAGACTGACAAGGATCAGATTGAATTGTCAAAACTAGGACAGATATTGAATAGCGACAGACAAGATGGGCACATACTTTGCGCTTGTTGGTGTCAAGGATGGGCTGAAATATACGTGCGTAGACCCACGGGCGATATGTCATGGATTACGAGAATACAAAACTCTACACAATTTGAAACTCCTATGGATTTTCCTGCACATGACATTATGGCTCTATATATGCCAAATCAAGAGATAATACCGAATAAGCAACAAGAGGCTGCATCAGAATATTCTGATGATGAAGCAGAGGTATTTTTAAAATAATTAAGCTCTAATAATAATAAAAATAATCAACTATTGATGAATCATTAAAAAAAAACTTTTGTATAATATATATTTTTTATACATTTTTTTCTCTTAATGCAGGATATACCAAACAAAAATATTAATCAGTCACAGAGCGAATCCAGTGTCAAATCCGTGTTATCTTCTGTATCGTCAGGTCCCATTGCAATACCAGGTTCACCAGCTCGACCTAGCCCATCTCGACAAAGCTCAAGAGATAGTTTAGAAAGCTTAGAGGAAGGTGAAGAAGGTATGTATTATCTAAATATAATTATATAAATATTCTTGTTTTATTTTTTAAATAAATTTTTAAAATAATATAAACATTTTTCGTAGATATGCGGCGTTCCAGAAATCCAGTGCGCCGATCGAATTCCAGTCCAGAAATGAGCGCTAATTGGAAAAATCCATTCTTAAATAAAGAGAAACTAAATGTACAGCAGCAACTTGATAAAGATTTTACTTGCTCAGATTTAGAAATTAAATTGGATGCAGAATTGAAGAAACATTCAAAAAATATTTATACAAAAGACATGAGGTATATTTCTCAAAAATTTCACATATACAAGTATATTATTACAATTAATTAATAATTTATTTAATAATTTTTATATTGATCTTTTTTGTTATTCTTAGTATTATTAAATTCGTGATTATTATTAAAGAACGCTATTTTTTATAACTATATCTAAAATTGTTTTTTTATTCGTTATTTAATTTATAGAGTTAGTTGTGAAGCTATACCGGAAGAAATATTTGGTATGGGAACAACTCCACCTTCCTCGGAAAATATTGGAGACCATCCAAGCGCATTACGTTCGCAACGTTCCTATCCAGGAGCGACGCAAATTACTCAAAATATTTCAGTAACCGTTAGCAATACTGTACCGCCATCACCGACAACTGTACAGGTAGACGATACTAATAAAGTAACATAAAATTTATACCTAACATTAAGATTATTTTAGGCACCAGGAAATTATTTAGGAATACAAATACGCCCGACACAAATACAATCATCTACTTCAAAAGCGCCACAATCACCCACTCAAATTTATTCTCGTATATCTAGTCTTGATTATAGTCAGAAACAAATGTCTGTTGAAAATAAACCAGCTGTTGGACGAAACTTTGGAGATAAAGTATACCAAGAGAGAATTGAATTTTTTCAAAATAATTTCTTTTATTCACATATACATCATATCATTTATAATTGATCATTTTTCCAGCAAAAGGATGAGAGGCCGGATCCATCTATGTTGCCTCCTTTACCTATAACTATACCTTTCCGCGACAGAGGCCACACGATCTCTGTTATGAGCCCAGTAAAAAAATCACGAGGGGAGTGGGATAACATGCGACGAGGCAATTCACCTCGCGTAAAAGACCCGCCACGAACAGGCATTAATCCAAGGTTGTATATTGCTATATCCTTTTCAATTAAATCTATTACATGTTTTAGAATTTTTTATTGCAACATAATATATCATGATTTTCTGGAAAATCATATTGTTGTGTTACAGTTTTGTATTCCTTCAACTTTACCATGCAGCGCACTTTGGCACTACCACAGAAAAACCTTTGTTAGTTCCACAAACAACAGCTATACAACGCGCGGTGACAAATTTAGATAGAATACAACCATACGAGACTCATAAAATTGGAGTGCTTTATGTTGGTCCGGGACAAGCTTCGAATGAAACTGAGATTTTGGCAAATCAGCACGGTCCCCTTCGTTACACCGAATTTTTGAAACGTTTGGGTACGTTAATTCGACTAAAAGATGTTGATGAGAATGTATTCTTAGGTGGATTAGATCGTAACGGTGAAAATGGAGATTTTGCTTATATTTGGCAAGACGATGTTACGCAGGTTTGTAATCGATATTTCGTATTAAATTAATTCAGATGGCATTTTTGCAATTTTTTATTTAATAACTCGAAAACTTTTTAGGTAGCTTTTCATGTTGCAACACTAATGCCCACAAAAGCAAGTGACCCAAAATGTACATCTAAAAAAACTCACATTGGGAATAATTATGTAACACTTGTTTACAATGAATCTGATGAACCATATAATATACAGACAGTTAAGGTGAAGATGTACAGGATTGAAGTACCTTTATAAATTCTGTTGTAAGATATTTTCATGTTTAATTCATTTTCTTACACATTCTTTCAGGGTCAATTTAATTATGCCTGCGTTGTGATACAACCTTTAGATCATGGTACTAATCAAGTCACGGTACAAGCGCGAGAGGAATTGGCTGAGCATATCGGTCACAGCGAGCCTAAAATAATTTCTGACCAAAATCTGGCGATTCTTTCACGACAACTTGCTTTGCACGCTAATGTAAGTATGTGTAAAAATTTTTACAAGAAAGAATAGATACAATATAAATGTATAATTTACAGCTCGCCTCAATGGTTTGTTCATCTTTGAAACAAAATAGTCACAATCCATACGCCTCTAATTGGTTGGAGCGATTACGCCATATCAAGCGGCTAAGAAACAGAGTATTGCAAGAATCTGTTAACAATAATCCGGATACCGCTGCGGACGAATTATCGCCGAGAACTAACAAGCGTGTTTATATGGACGATTTTACGGAATATACAACATAGTTTTATTGTATAACATGATAACTGTATATTGAAAATGAGAATGATGAGACTAAATCCGATTATGCATTGAAAGTTAACATATTAAATGCATTAATTATCGAATTGTTTAGAAATTGGAAAATATTTTCAATTTGCAAATTGAAAAAATATGAATTTTATTATAATATATTATCAGATCTTATATTAATTGTAATCAATGTGCTTTTTTGCTTGCAACATAAAAAAACTAAGTATATCATCTTTTACATCAATATATATAGACAGTCTGTGGGAGCAATTATCTCTTCGTACCAAGTATCTATATAAATGGATGCAAGAAACATTAAAATTATTTTTATTTTGTTTTGAATAGAATATTTATATCTTTATCAAAATTCTGTTATTCACATTGAACAGCATAACCGATTGATAAATTATTTTAATCGGGAAACATAAACTAAAAAATCATACTTAAAAATTGCCATAATATATTGTAAACAGAGTTCAATATAATTTGAATCAAATTTTTTATTTCAACGCGTCGACGTGATGAAAAATCTTGTTACGTCGTTGTGTTTTATTATTGATAGGTATAAAAAATAATTTTTATAACAAAATATGACTTCAAAATTATACTAGCATTTTAATTCCTGGCTCGTATAAATATCAGATACATTTATATTCATAATTATGGCTCCACTCGGGAAAACTTCACGAGATGCATTGAAGCACTGCATTAACCAATCAAGATAAAGAGATCTTTACTCTTTTTGTCCTGATTGGTCAATGAGAGACTGCGACTGCGACTTCCCGACTTCAGCCTATCATACTTGTGACTCCGAGAGTTGTGTGTCTGCTCTCTGCTTTCTGCTATAGTTTTATCAGTCGTATATCGTATACTGGTATACACGGGTATAGTACTGCTTTTTGCATAATAAGATATCATGTCAAATAAACATTTATTTCTTCCATCTGGATTTCCACGAGCACCTCTCGGTCTTGGGATCGGACGTTACGTCTGTCAGCTACAGAGGATAACTTTAAAGTTCTGCAAAAACCATGGTACAAGTAGAGGAATGAGGTAATTTTTGTCTAACCTATTTTTTAATATTTTTGTGGATACTCTTCGTACACGATAATGAAGGATTATTAAACCAATGTGTAATTTTGTGCACAGAGGTTTTATAGAACACGATCTAGTTCAATTTGCAAGAGAACATCCAGGAGTCGTTGTGTACACTAAACCAAGAAGACACAGGCATCCAGTTATAGTTGCAGAGTATTGTATGCATCTAAGAAATAAATGATTATTTTTAAATCAACGTGATACTGATATAAGTATATTTTGTGTCTAGTAAATGGCGGTAGACACTGGATGGATGTTGCTAATTATAGTCGGGATGATATTATAAAGTGGGTGGAGCTATTGCGTACACAGATTCACAACAGTTCTTCGTTGAGATTGCGCAAGCTGTGGCATACAGATTTTCCATCAATCCAAGGCCCATGGACACCATTTACCTTTAAAGAACCCAAGTTAAACTTGGCAAAGTTTCCTAATGTAATTATATTTTACTCAAGACAAGAAAATTGTTGAATTAAAAAGATTAATAATATTGTACATATAATGCATGTTAAAAACCATGTTTTTTATTAAAATAGGATATATATTCCAAGAGATTTTACATATATTATACTATATACATATATATATATTTATTCTTTCCTTTTGTAGAAAGAGCTTGGTGCATCTGTTAAATTACATCCCACAGCAACGGAGCAACTTATTGAATTATTCAAAGCCCAGCAGTTGGCTAATGAAAACAGGAAAGATGACTCTGTAGCTGTTCAGCAAGATACTGAACATGATGTTCGAAGAACATAATTTCTAATAGTTTTTCTCATTTTCAATATTTATAATGTATATATAGCATAAAATATATACAGTACAGAAAGTAGAATTATATATTTGGATTAAATAACCAATATACATACAACAGAAAAATTATTTAGCAGTTTTATATATTATCAAGTGTACAGTGTACATTTTATATATATATATATATATATATAGTAAATGTGAATTTTTTTCACAAAAATCTTAGATTTTTTCTTCTCGATTTTATAATCATACATTTTTTTAAATAAAACAATGAAATACCGTGTTTCCTGGTTGTTTTTTTTATTTTTTTTTATGTTACATTTAAAAGTGTAATAATATTACATTTAAAACAGTTAAAAGTGTTTACAAAAAAACTCGATTATATATACATATCTCATAACAAGATATATCCATACAATATTTAATTAAAGTTAAAAGACTTAAGACAATACACAAGTATTTTGATCTAATTTTTTTTCATCATAAAATAAGCAGTAACATAGAGCATTGAATCGTATATATTGGATTGTATATCGCGAAATATTGAATTAATATAATCTTGAAAATCATTATTTGGGTTTTCTTGATTTGGATTTGGATCTGTTGTTTTCTGTAAAAGAAAAAAATATATATCTTAATGATGCTATAAATCCATATTTATTTATCAAACATTAATTAATGCATGCATTCTAGTTGGATCTTTTATGTGGTATTCATATATATATGTCAGATATATTGAAAATTACCATTGATTTGGTTTTCTTTACATATGAATCATTATATTTTATAATAATTATACTTAATCATACATTTGCTGTGCACTTCTATTTTCAGAGAAATTATTCTTTTATATAAATATAGATAACACATTATAAAATACGCACGTATATTCTTAGGAAAACGTACAGTTTGAATCGAGCCATTATCGGAATGTAAATTTGGACTTGGCCCACCTAGTATAACAAAATCATTGCAGAAAGTTGAATTTGGAGCACCATACGATACTGTCGGAATATCTGGAAAACCAGTCTAAAAAAATTTTTTTTAATGAAAACATGCATCTTCATCACATTTATCTTTCATTATTAATAAAAATTACAGAAATATATTTTATAAAAAAAATCTAATTCATGAATTATTTGAATAACTACCATTTGATTCATTGGATTGACATCTTTAACTTTAGAATTTGCCTGATTATCCTTTTTGTTGTTGCTCTACAATAAAATAATATTCAATGGTTTTTAAATTTTTTATTTATTCATACACATTTTCAATACATCAATAGTGAAATAATCTTATCTTTTTTGAAATATTAGCTTTTAGACAATCTATATAGCATATATATATATATATATATATAAAATAGTATTATTAGGAATATATTATCATTATATAAAAATAGAATATACATTTATATTTTATAAGAATGACATAATTTTTATTATGTAACCAATACATACAGAATATACTTTTTAGATTTTAATGTATACATATGATATTATATGTTAGATTTATGATATTAATATAAACTTATATATCATATATGTGTATAGAAGAAAACACAAATGTGACATTACCATTTATTGTTAATCTTTTTTCAAACTTTTTCATTTTTTTTTCTTATTTTTTACCTTTGAAACACCAATTTGTTGCGTTAGATTCATTTTTGCTTCTTCCATCGGATTTAGTACATTATTTATCTATAACATGAAATAAATAATATAAAGATGTATAAAATAATAAAGAATAAATAATATAAAGAATATTAAAAAATAAATAATATTAAGATATATATACATAAGCTAAAAATTTTAATGTTACATTTTTAATATTTTCAAACAAATATGTATTTTTTTATTTTTTGGATACTTTACATTACATATTACAAAATTTTTTAACCTAATCATCATTATAATTACCTTATTATCATGTGGCTTAAAATTAGGCTTAAAATTAGGGCCTTTGCAACATTGGGTAAAATGATTTACATCACCACATTTTGTACATTTTGATCCCCAAGCAGGACACTTTCCTTGTGGATGTTGACAATTACATCTCCAACATTTTTTCTTTATATCATTGTTCGGCGGTTTCTGTATGGAGCTTACGGATTCTGTGCTTTCTTTAGTGACTTCTTTCATCTTTTCCATATTAATATTGTGATCATTATAAATCGCTACCAGTTTCGGCAAATCTAAATTTTTTGTTTCCAAAAATTTTTTACGAAGTATTTTGTCTTGAGTGCCAAGAATGATTTTATCTCGTATAATACTATCCGTTATGTCATTAAAATTGCAAGTTTTTGCTTTTTCCTATAAACGAAAATTTCAACATCAAACAAACTATTCATAACAAGAAAAGTATATTGCAATTATAACATACTTTCAAAATATTTATATACTGTTCAATGGTTTCATTTTGTTTCCTGTCTCTTGTAAAAAATTGGAATCGCTCAACCACTTCATTTTTTGGTGGATTAAAGAATTCTTCTAATTTTGCAATCAATATATCCATATCATCTTTATCTTGTGGATTGTCAAAAGACATAGTTTGTATGGCATCAATACCAATTTTTCCAATGCGATTTTTTAAGAGATTTGCACGAATTTCATTGGATTTATCGATATATCCAGTTACTTTCATAAATATGATAAAATCTTCCTTCCAACTATGCCAATTACTAGCCATATCATTAGATTTTGTTAAAGGATCCGGAGCACGAGCATGTGCTTCCATCATGAATGCCAAGTTTACTAAAAAGGATAAGATAAATCTTCCTTTAAAATAAAATTATTCTCCTTAATTTTATTTTTTAATTTACATTAATACACAATGTAAATAAAGGTAAATAATCCCTATTGTATCTTTGTTATATGTAGAATATAAATTACATACTCTGAAGACTCTTAAGATTGAGTTTTAATAATTAAACAAAATAATATTATATATAATAAACATCTTTTCAAAATAAAGGGCAATAACATTAATGAAGAAAGTATAGCAAAGTTTATATATCAAAGTTCTAAAAGTATAGCTTTCAAATAATAAGTTACAAAAATATATGGTTGCGAATGTTATCTCTTCCAAGATAAAATTAATCATTTTTTGATGAAGAAAGAATGAGATCTTGAAAACAATCAATATCTATATTTTAATAAAGTAAATAATACATTTTATCTAATATATAACTCTAATGTATATATTTGTATATAGTATATAATTATAACTTCGAAACTTATCATTATAATTTTTTTTTTCATTTATATATAATATTAATTACTTTAAATAAATAAAACTGTGTCAATAAACATTCAAAAATTGTTAATATTAGTCATCTTAGCGATAATATATTTTAATAATCTTATCAATATTATTATTAAAAATTTTATTACATAAATAAGTTAACGATATTGTAGCTTAAGTCTAAAAAACATGATAAAAATAGCATATGTGTGCTTAATCATAGCTGTGCAATTTATTTTTCTCATTTATATATGAAAAAATAATAATTTATATATAGACATAAGAATAGATTAAACACACTTGTAAAAGATTGTTAAACTTCAATATGCACAGTACAAAAGAATTGTTGCGAATTTCATCCGCCATATTCGATTTCATATGACGTGTTCGATATAATTCACAATAGTTTGCGTTATTAATACAATTTTTAAGCGATATTATGCTAATCTTCTACATTATATAAAGCTATAGATAATGCATTTACCTGTTTGTTAAATGTACACTCTTTACAAAATAAAAATGTTTTACGCTTTTTCGACGCGCAGAGTACTTAACTCACACTTCGTACGTAACTTGGGTGTGACGACGTTATTTCTTCGTTTTATCCGTCCGTGATCGTGATGACCGTGACTGCAGTATATACATAGCGTAGATTCAAGTTTTGCATTTTATTGCTCGCTGCCAGCGCGTGACCGTGTACGTGTAATGCGCAGAACTCTCTGCGCATTACACGTACACGGTTCACGCTTGATACGTATCCCTCTACACGCGCTGGCACGGGCATAAAACGCATCACTGACACATAGTCGTGTGTGGTAGTGGTAGTGATATAATCACGCTGGGCTTCGGAAAATTCACTTACGTATATGAACGAAGGGTATTCCCCAGTCCTCGAAGCATGTATATATACATTTATAGATATAAGACTGTGTTCCGATTCCCCACCCGGGTGTACCCGATATTGTAGATACGTGACATATACTCTTAGACATATATAAATGGAAGGGGAATGTCTTTGTTTGCCGATAGAAAAACATGTCGGAAGGAAGTGAGAAAGAAAATCATAGTTGCCTCTCTCTTGTGAGTAACTGGTGAAAAGTGCGCATGCACGGCTTGGGCCAATGAAAAATAAGTTACATTAATCACATGTGCGTGTATACAAAAGTATATATATACAGATACGATGCTTGTGTGTGTAGTTACTCACAAGAGAGAGGCGTCTACGATTTTCTTCTCATTTTCTTCCGACACTTTTCAGCCTTCTGTTCCCCTTCCATTTATATAAATATATATTCTAAGCATATACTATAATATCGAGTGCATCCGGGTGGGGAATCGAAACACAGCATCAAAAGGCCCAACCACTCATATCAATCGGTGTCTAGGGTAATCTAGGGATAACCAGCAACGATCGACCAATCAGAGAGTTCTATTTTGAATTTGACGACGATTTGGGCGATTAAACTTTACAATTTTCGATCTTATTATTTAATTTTCAATGCGCGTAGTTCTCGGCAACTAGTGCTCCCTCTATGTATTTTATATTTTATGGTATATATATTCCTGTGACCGTGTGACGCTAGCGACACGTTCGGAAGAGATCGGAACGAGATAGTCCCGTACGTGGTCGTACCCGTTCGTGGTTTTAGAGCAACGCGAGCAACGTGATCGTCGACGTGATGACGTCAGATCTCGAAGCATAGGCCCGAGAGTAACGCGAGTTTAAAGCCGAGAGCAGGGCGTGAAAATCGTGCGTTCCTTCCGTCATCGGATGAAAAGTATGTGGAAATAGCGGCGCGAGCGCGCGTCTGTGTCCGTCCGTCCGTCCGTTTTTATCCGCGGGATGATTATGTACGATGCTGTTTTAACGTGATACGCGAATACGGTGAGAATAGAGAGTAGTATCATGTTCCGCTGCATTCCGATTTTTAAAGGGTGTAACAGGCAGGTGGAATACGTTGACAAACGTCATTGCTCTCTGCCGTGCGTCCCCGACGACATCCTGCGTTACTCCAGGAGTTTGGAGGAACTTCTGCTGGACGCCAATCATATCCGCGATCTGCCAAAGGTGAGCATCCTGCGGAGCGAAAATCTCATCCCTATCGTATCCATAAATGCGATACAATAAAGACAATATGATACAATATAATGTTTGGGAGAAATTTCTTATTTTTTTATTTTAATTTTTTTTTTTTTTTTTTTACACATCTCTTTCTCGATTCTTTCGTCTTGTATCGCGAGTCTATATCGTGGTATTTGTACTCGGTTTCAGAATTTCTTTCGACTCCAAAGGCTACGAAAGCTTGGCCTGAGCGACAATGAGATACACCGTTTGCCGCCAGACATCCAGAATTTCGAGAATCTCGTGGAGTTGGATGTATCCAGGAACGGTGAGGAAGATTATATTCTCGTATAATCTAGATATAGATTAATATCGACGGCTTCGTTTGCACGCGAGATAACTGTATTGGTGCGTGGACGCCGTTTAGGAATTCAAGTAATTAATCATAATTAATCTCATTAGGAAGCATCTTGTTGATTTCTCACACCCGGCATTGTCGTGTCGTCCCCCTCCTCTCCCCCAATATCATCCTTTACGTTATCGCGTTATTCTCGAGGATTCCGATTTATTTGTACGTGCGAAGGAGAAAGGCGTCGTGCGAAATAACAAAAGGACGACGGCAAGAAGGCCAAGTTAAACGCCTTAATTAAGTATCGTTCCCGGCCGCGACGCAAGGACTTTACGTGGGCGAAGCGCGTCATTTTTTTTTTCTTTTTTTTTTTAAATCTTCCGCGACACGCTCTCGGCAAGGTTCGAAGATACCATTAGCTAACGAAATGCAGGCATAACGGTGTATTTTCCTTCGCTTGTGCCTCTCTGATCGCAAGCGCGTCACCGACACCGCGTCGCGCTGTCGGGCCCCGAGTCGCGCCGAGTCGGGCCGAGTCGGGCCGAGTCGAGTCGAGCCGCCCCGCCTGTCACTGGCGCCTGTCATAAATATTTCCCTACCTGGTATCGTTTTTTCCTTTCCTCGCTTTCCTACCTGTTGCAACGTATAGGTATCTCAATTGTCAAGAGCATGATATTTTGCCATCTGGAAAAAATGTGAGATTTCTTTTTCATCAAGAAAGATATCAGGCAATTATATCGTGGAATTTTATCGAGATACTCGAGGAATTTTTTCGAAAATTTTTCTCTGATAATTTTGCTCTTAAATTCAGGATATGTCTACTCGCTGAAAAAACATGGAAAATGTGAAATTTTTAGGGATTTCTTTTATATTTGAAAAAAAAAAAAAAAAAACTGAGAATTATCATGTATCTTGCGTTTATTCTCTTTTTTCGAACGTTTATTAACAATTTATTTTCAATTAATTGAAATAGAAAATGCGTTTCTTTATTTCATACAATGATGGCTGGCAGCAGAATTGAAAGTATATATTCAACAAAGTATTATAGGTATGTTATGTGTGAACTCGACGGATTCTAAAGAAAGATTTTCATATTAGATTAGTTCTGTGGATGATTGGTTGACCGAGAAAACACAACACACTTTATTGACAGAAACACGGTCGATCATGCAATCATGTTGTCCTTACATTACTCAAAATATACCTGACGTTACACCAAATATTGATATTTTCACTTTTTTTTTTTTTGTCGAAAGATAAAGCAAACGAGAGGAGAAAGATGAACTAAAACTGACATACGATTATATTTTTAAATTTTAATCCGCAATTAAAAGTTTAAAGTTTAACACACACACACACATACACACACATTCATAGAGACCTATATTTATTATAAATTGCAGATTGTATCACAGCTTTGCGATAATATATTGCTTCAAACTATTTTGCCTGGGGTACAAATAACTTTTTTAAAAACAAACGAAAATTGAAACATAAAATCCTTAAACCGACATGCTGAAAATTTCAACACGTAGTAAAAATTGTATTGAAAGGAAAAAAAAATGGAACAGAGATTTAGGATTAATAATCAATACATATATAGAACAACGAGATATTAAAAAAGATATATATATATATTTTTTTTTATCTTATATAATTAATTAGACAGTCGAAGAAAGTCAGGCGAGAGATACGGGATAACGGAATGAAATTAAATAAATATGTAAATTTTCAAGCGAGATAAACGCGCGAAAAAAGAAGTATCTCGAAATACTTCTGTATATCGTGGTAATATCGTAGAATCTTTTATAATAACGTTATCGCTTGTTTTAATGGAAATTATACCGCTATATATATATATATATATATATATACACGCGCAATTATCGCAACTATATATAGTATCGCATTGTTCGTAACGCATTGTTTCCCTTTATAATGGCTCGCGATGCCGCGAATTGCGCGATCGCCTCACGCGGTCACATCCCGCTATCGGCAAAGTATTTACGATCTATTATGCATTGAAATATGTGTTACGTATTTGTTTCCGTTTACGACAATGTCCTCTCGCGCATATACTGACAACGAGGGATCGCTCGAACTCTCGTTGAAAAAAAATAAATAAATAAAATCAAATGATCGCGCGATGAGAAACTTCGCCTCTCGAATCGAATGCGTAAAGGATGAATAGATTGTGTAACCGCAACAGGTTTTCTCAGATCGGAAGAAGGCAGCCTATACCTTGTCGCGCTCCTCTCTAATTTTCCTTCGGCTTTCGTGCTCTCGTCTCTCATAAATTTTCATTTATACATGCACGAATCATATTCTTTATTCTTCTTTATATCTGACTGCGATCGAATTGTAATCTCAAGGTTGTTCGAAGAGATATGTAATTATACTTTGCGAAGATTGGAATTTTACACGAGAAAAGATTTATGCACGCGGGGATTCGCGCCTCTCTTTTACTTATTATACGATCGACCGGAAATTGATCACTTTCGGAATTGCAGATTAAATGGAATTCGCGTAAATACGTACAGCTCGGAAATTGCACGCGGACTCGCTTCTCCGTCGTGTTTTTATATGTCCATTCTCTCTCGGCTCGTGCGTGCAAATACGCAATAGAGTAACGATCTCCCGTCACCTCCTCCGAGGTAAATTACAAAGGCCGAGGGTGGAACGTTTCGTGCTATTTATAATGTTTATTGCGGTTGCATCAAAAGGGGCCGTCGACTAACCGCGATGCCGTGCGCGGCATCTGAAAATTGACGGTGTGTGCTTGCACGTGAAAAAAACAATGTAATGTGTACGAATATGTGTGTATGTATGTACATGTATGTATGAGAGAGAGAGAGAGAGAGGCTGTCTGGCCTCTGGATCGTCGCGCATCTCCATCCAACCGTAGATTCTTTTTCATCCACATCCATATCCATAGAATCGACCCCTTGTCTCTTTTAGCGTGAATTCACCCGCCTACAAGCTCCGCCGCATTTGGCGGCATTCTTTCATTTTCGACCCTCCATCTATTCCGCTAATAAAATGTCAAAAGGAACGCGCGTCTTTATATTCTTATGAATTTTCACACAATTAAAAGCCCTTTAATCGTGTCCAATTTAGCAAAATGTGCTTTCATCGCGCGAACCTAACGATAATTTGTGTTTCAAGTTATATTCGATTAAAAATATGATAATTTATAAGTACACATACAGAGTACTCGTAATTGGCGGTTCAACCGGGAAGGTAATAATTGTACGTAAAACAAAGATAAGAGAGAGTCGAAAATGTAAAATAATTTTCTTTATACAAGACTCGAGAAAATGCGATTTCGAAATTAAAAAAAATTAATAACATGTCTACGGTTTCGAATACGTCTTGACACAATGACTATTAGTATGCAAATATAAAAATGCAACATACTCCATTTACTATAAGTAAGACGTTTTGAAATCATTTAAATTACTAGGAGAAATTGTTGTGTATGAAATATTTAGATAAATTTTACTTACTCCAATAGAAGAAATATGTATCTCTTTATATCTTAATACCTATTAGCGAGATAAATCCGATGTGTTTACACATCGATCGTTAAAGGCCTTAAAGCTTGCTGTATTGTCAATCAAAGCTCAATGTGTTATCGAGTTTTGAATTTTCAAAAAATAATTTTTTTAACAAAAAGAAAAAATTTTGTACGAAAACCATTTTTTCTACACTTTTTAAATTAATTTTTTCATGTAGAATCATTATCTCTCCGATTGTACCACCAGCTACGGGGCAGACACCTGTGCGTATATACACCTAAATCTTCCCCACACACAGAGCCTAATTTTACGATGACACATCCGTGACGTCCAAGTTCTTACTTGAAATGTCATTCTCTCGCAGCGATTTAACGCGCGTTTGCGTGACAAAAATGTCAACGACTGAGAGAAGCGAATTTTTTTCCAGCGGAATCACGCTTTGTTGTAATTTCCTCTCGTCGGTGTCGCGATGTTCTACTCGGATGTCCGTGAAGCGAGACACGTGGAGTAGCCTTCACAATTTTTTTTTTCCAGCGATGTATTAAATATCATTGACAGAGATATCGGGGAAAAAAAGGAGCACGTAGTCGAGTTAGCTATATGGACGTATTTCCCGAAGCTATACTGCTCTTTTCATTTTTCACTCGGGCATTTTTTTAATGAAAATATAATTTTAGACATCGTTCTCATATAACGGTTAATTAACACGTATATGACATGACATACGATTACGTTCCGATATATATTTAAACGATTCTACTCGAACGGTATCGGAAAAGAGTTACAGTTATAATTGATGATTATCGGATAACGTTTACCTTCTGTCTTATAGATATACCGGACATTCCTGAGAACATCAAGAATTTACAGGCGCTACAGGTGGCGGACTTCAGCAGTAATCCTATTCCAAGGTTAGTCAATTATTCTTATCTTTCTTCTATACGTTTAACATCCAAATAACGCATACAGTTTATAGGAAATATTTGGCGTTATCTCTTTTGTGTCTCTCCCTCTCTCTTTCTCATGTTTTTTTTCTTTTTCTTTTGACAAGCTATATTCTCATCGAGAAGCAATAGATTCTAAGCGGTACATATTCTCATCTATTGTTATATTTTTCAGGCTTCCAGCGGGATTTGTACAGCTAAGGAATTTAACTGTACTTGGACTTAATGATATGTCCCTTACAAACTTGCCACCTGATTTTGGAAGGTAATATCGCAGTAAACCTCAAAGCTACAGTATTCAGGTATTGTTACATAACATTTATCCGTTATTTCGTTAATTATTGGAAGTATATATTTTACTTGTAGTTTGGAGGCATTGCAGTCGCTGGAATTAAGGGAGAATTTGCTCAAATCCTTGCCTGAATCGCTCTCACAACTCTTCAAACTCGAACGGCTGGATCTCGGTGATAATGAGATCGAAGAATTGGTGAGTTTGACGATCTTATCGCGAAATCACCAGTAGCGCAAACGAAAACGAAAAAAATTATTACATTTTTACGCAAAGAAAAATCTTGTTTGTTTAAATTTGTATACAAATTTATGTTTGTAAAATTATATTATTATATTTTTATACAGGCACATCTATTTTCATCACTTTTATATAATAATGATAATAATGGTTCTTTTAATAAAGTTTTAATCCTATGGATAAAGATTAGACCAGAGATTATAAGTTTTACTTTAATATCTATAAACTTAAAGCTTTATAGTTTTTGCATACTATCTATATTTCTTGTTCTTTCGGCGATCTGATATTTTTATATCGATTATTTAAACTTTTTACAGCTTTAGATATAATTCTCAGTTATAAACTAATTATAAACAAGCAATTTTATTATATGTTTTTTTCTAGCCTGCGCATATAGGGAAATTACCAGCGCTACAAGAATTATGGCTCGATCATAATCAATTGCAACACTTGCCGCCTGAAATAGGCGAACTGAAAACGCTCGCGTGTTTAGACGTTTCGGAAAATCGTTTAGAGGATCTTCCCGATGAAATCGGCGGTCTCGAATCGTTAACAGATTTGCATTTATCACAGAATGTTATCGAGAAATTACCCGACGGACTTGGCGAATTGAAGAAATTAACTATTCTCAAAATAGATCAAAATAGACTCTCTACATTAAATTCAAATATAGGAAGGTAAATGAAAAATCTAAATCTCTATTACATTAATTTGTTAGAAGTAAGGATAACTTATTGGTTAAATATGAAAAGTTCATTTACACTTTATTTACGTTTTAGGTGCGAGAATTTGCAGGAATTAATTCTTACAGAGAATTTTCTCTTAGAATTACCAGTATCAATAGGCAAACTTCACAATTTAAATAATTTGAATGTCGACAGAAATAGTTTGCAATTTCTACCGATAGAAATTGGTAAGATAATAGAATATAAAAAACAACTCTTTTTATTATGCAGTGTTAAACATACCAAAGCAAATTGCAAGAAAACGATACATACTGGGTATTTACAATTTCTTTATTTTTTTTTTATTTCCTAGGAAACTTGAAAAAGTTGGGTGTATTGTCTTTACGAGATAATAAATTACAATATCTTCCAACTGAAGTGGGACAGTGCAATGCTCTTCATGTTTTAGATGTATCTGGCAACAGGTATATAGTTTATATACAATTATCTCAGCATCATTATTATTATTAAATGTAGAAAAATGATGATAAAAAAAAATTTTGATATGTTGTGAGGATTATTTTATTCAATAAGTAACTGTGCATATATTTTTGTTACACACAGATTACATTATTTACCATATTCTTTGATCAACCTGAATCTGAAGGCGGTATGGTTAAGTGAAAATCAGGCGCAACCAATGTTAACATTTCAAACAGACGTTGACGAGGAAACGGGTCAAGAAGTATTAACGTGTTTTCTTTTGCCACAATTGGAATTTCATCCTGATGGTTAGTAATTAAGATTAATCACTTTTTGTTTATTATTTATTTGTATATATTTTTTTAAATCATTTTGTTAAATCCATCTAATCATATTTCACATTTCAATTTTGTTACATACATGATGATGGATTTATTTTAGTTAGAAAGTGTCACAAAATTTACATGAATATAAAGTACGCTAACCGGCATAAAATAATGCAAAATAAATAATATATATATATATATATATTTTTTTTTTTTCCCCAAAACTTTACTTGGATATTTAGCATGTAAATTAGTAGTTTTCAAATATATGTAGCTAAAAGTAGAAAGTCTTCAAATTAAACTGAAAAGAATTGTATTAGTGATTGATAAGAGATTATATAATTTTATTATTCTGTTTTCTTTTTATATATTTACTATTATGCACAATTGATAATCTCATTTTTTAGATTCAAGTAGACTGGGAATGTTGGTTGGTATGAGAAACGTTCAAGGTGGTGAGATGCGTGAATTGACAAGCAGCGATGATGAAGGTTGGCAAGAAAGAGAAGCATCAAGAACACATTCAGTGAAATTTACTGACGAACCACCAGAAGCTGACAAAGAGGTATATGTTTATCTCTTTTTCTTTCCTTTTTATACGTTACTTTGTAATACTTTGTTTTATCTCTTCTTTTTTTATTTGTCTTTATAAATAGACTCCATTTGTACGTCAAAATACACCACATCCAAAAGAATTGAAAGCTAAAGCACACAAGTTATTCAGCAAAGGAAAAAGTGAAAGTCGATCGGAATCTACAGATGAACAGGTATATCTCATGATTAACTTTTTTTTTTCAGCAAGCTAATAAATTAAGAAAAATTTAATTTCTTGATTTTGATGATATTTTTAATGGATTCTTTATTTTGCATTACTTTGTAGCTAGAAAATAATTGGTTTGAATTTTTTGTCAGGATGTTTCTCAAACATTTGGATTAGATAAAACTGAACCAGAGACATCGGTCAACACTGTAGATGTGCCGCAAAGTGTTTCTGAGCAAGAAGAGCACGTGGAATGTAATACTGTACAAAATAATCATAAATCACCAACATCTGGCATCGAATCAGATAACACAGATATTCAAATTAATAAAGAAATAGATCTTCCTGTTCAGTATGCTACAGAAATTCATTTAGTAAGTAAAATTCAGAGATATTTTTATTCTAATAATGATTATATGAATAATCATTACAATTATAATTGTGTTCTTTACAATTTTCTTTTGTCTAATATGCCGATTTTATAAAAATGGTTATTGATTAAGTATAGTATAGTATAGTATCTTCATAAACTTTTTTACATTATACATATATATATATATATATTAACTATTAATTCTTTCTTTTGTTCTGTTTCACTATATACACTTACATATGTTTCCAAAGATTTTTCTATCTTTTATTATCAAATAAATTAAAAAATATTTATTTTTGCAGAACGCAAAAGCTGAAAATTCCATCGCAGAATCAAAAGAAAGAGAGGAGTGCGAAGAGGAGTCTGAAAATGAAGATGTGCAAAGACACGTCGAATTTAGTATTGCAGAAGACGCAAGTAATGAAGATATTTATGATTCAAATAAGCCCAATAAACTTCAACGCAGAGACACTCCGCATCATCTGAAGAATAAACGCATTCATACAGCAATTGACAAGGAAAAAGTTGCTTCTATTATAGCACAGGTTAATGTTTTATGTGTCTTTTGATAAGTAAAAAATTTCACGTTTATTTGCAACACACAAATATATTTATTTGCAACATAGAAATATTTAATACTAATAAATAATTTGTAAAAGATATGCACGTTCATATTTGCCAACATATTTAATCAATTATATTTCATTCAATTTGCATTTGCATTTATAGGCACTTTTGAAAAAATCCGACGAAACTTCTACATCTTTACCTTCACAAGTAGAGTCTACAGAAACATTCGACGCGCATAATCAAGGTAAATTTAAGAATTAAGTTGAAAAATAATTATTATTATGCTAAAGTTTAATTATTTACATATAATTTCATTTATACTTTTGATTAAAATTTTAATTGGAATATAATAAAAATTTAATTATAATTAAATTTAATTATAATTAAATTTTAATTATTTATATTTAATTATTTACATTTATGAGTATGGATATTAAATAAGTTGGGCTTATATATATATATATATATATATATATATATATATATATATATTATAAATAACATCTATTTATTCAGTTTTTATCGCTATTACACCTGTTATCTTATAGTAATAATATATTTACGTTTTGGAGTAACTTTTTATCATATGTATTGATAAAATTTTCATTGAAAAGTGATAATAAATAATTTAAAAAATTTGTTACGCATGAATCATGAATTTATCGCGTTAAAGAGAAGGGAAAACATGAATTTATCGCGTTAAAGAGAAGGGGAAACATGATAAGATATATCTTGTACTCAATTTACTTGCCATCTTATCTTGAATCTAGTTATCAATGTGTTTCTCAGTGGTTAGGAAGTATTAAGGACAATTATAATAGAGAATATTTGCACGAGAATATATATACAAAATAATATCTTTTACATAAATAAAATCGAGATAAATTGTTTAATATAATGCCTAGAAGGAGATACAAATGTTATATTAAAAACAAAAAAATTAAAAGAGGTAAACGTTGATATATGACATAGATAAATATATTTATTAACTGTATTGACAACTCATAATCAAGTAATTAAACATATTATTTCAGATGCAACCTCTGACATTGAACCAGCACTGGAGATACGGGAAGAGCAATATGAGATTCATATAGAAAGAACAACTGGTGGACTAGGTTTGTCAATAGCTGGTGGTATCGGATCGACGCCTTTCAAAGGCGACGATGAAGGCATTTTTATTTCAAGAGTCACTGAAGGTAAACATTTACTTATGAATAAATAACTTTATCAAAATCAGTAGAATCTGTTTGATAACTAGCCTATTGTTTATTTGTGTATGTATTTATTATCTTTTTGCAATCTATTTATATCTTGATTCACAATTATACATATTTAATATTCTTTTTTTCACAGTTATAAAAGAACTTTGTTACATTATTATATATATTATATAAACATTTCTTATTAAAGCTTAGAGATTAAGTTATTTTATGTAGAGTATTCATTCTTTTTTACATAAAATGACAATTTGTTTTATTTTCAGGTGGACCTGCGGATTTGGCTGGTTTGAGAGTAGGTGACAAAGTAATATCCGTAAATGGAGTATCAGTAGTGAATGTAGACCATTACGATGCTGTAGAAGTATTAAAAGCATGCGGACGTGTTCTTATATTGAATATCATAAGGGAAGTTACGAGGATAATTCCGCCATATGAACAGGTATTAAATAATTACATTGTCATCTGATTAATAATGTTGCATTGATATTTGGTTGATATAAATTGAGTGTTATTTTAAATATAAGTGAAAGATTAATATAATTGTGATGATAGAGTTTGGCTATTATTCTCTAGGCACCGACGAGAAAAGATTCCGTGTGCTCTAGTTTAAGCACAAGTAGAGCACCAAGTGCGACATCTTATGTCTCATCCACAGCATTGTCGCATACTTTAGAAAATGGCGACGCATCCGTGACTCATGAAACTGCGAAGGTAACACGTTCGTGTCTAAATATTTTTGATAGTAATAATTTGTCGACGACAATATGTACGATTAACGGATTTAAATTTAATATATTATAGACGAAAAGGATTCCCGAGCCTATAACTTCTCTGAAAACAAGCAGTGAACCTATGGTATCCGTTCTTTTTCACACAACATTAATACGAGACCAAAATGGGCTTGGATTTAGTATTGCCGGTGGAGAAGGTTCACCACCATTTAAAGATAATAGTGATGTAAGTATTTCTATAATAGAATTTTTCATCATTTCTTAATATTGTTTTAATCAGCATTGAAATTAACATATCATTAATCGCTTCTAGGCAATATTTATCTCGAGAATAACGGACGGCGGAGTTGCCCAAAAAGATGGTAAATTATTAGTCGGGGACAAAGTAATATCTGTAAGTATGTTTTCATTGAGTATATAAACTTATATCGATAGATGATAGAACATATAATATCTTAATGAATATTAAATCGTTTTCGTAAAAATTGCAGATTAATGGGATAGATATGAGAGGAGCTAAACATGAACAAGCGGTGGCTTTACTTACTGGCTTGGAAAGATTTGTTCGACTAGTGGTTGAACGGGAAATACCGCTTTCTCAAGCAAACCCTGCCACCGTCGTAACTCCATCGGAAAAATCGCCGCGTGTGATAGGTGCACCGAAACCTTACACAGGCCTGTACAATGCCAACAGTTATATGGCAAATAGATCCGGATACAGCGGATACCGTCGCTCTATGGACGCCGATAAGGCATTGTCGCCGAGTCCTACTTCGAAAACACCACCGCCAATATTATCCGCGAAAGCCGATGACGTCAATGAAACGCCTAAGATGAACGGCGTAAGCGAGTCGGAAAAAAACGTTTCACCAACGGTTTTCAGCCCGACGATTAATCAAGCATCATATCCGCAGCCGGCTCCGAGGCATAGCATCTCACAGATGACGTCACCTACGAATAATATCACCGGTCCTGCAACTACGACCTCTCATGTAGATCCTAGACCGGATGAAACTGCGCAAGATGACATACAGGTACCGAAGCCTATCACCAGCGAAGAATTTCAAGCTATGATCCCCGCTCATTTCCTTCGACCTCCAACATCCTCGCCTTCACCAGACTCCCATCAAGGCCCCATTGTGACAGTGACGATAAAGCAGCCCGATACTTTGCCTGGGGATGTTAGCTTTCCTCCAGCTCCTACTACACTCGGTAAAGTTACTGAGACCATCACAAAGAGTACACTCACCGAGACCGTCGTAACTAGAGTGACTGACAACCAATTGATGCAACCGCTTATTATCGAGGTATGTGCATGCTTAGTTAGATCAAAACATCAAAAATAGATAACACAAAAATAGATTGTACGTGTAGTGTAGCTGCTAATCTAGTCTCACATTTGTGTAGAAGTTCATCATTTTCATCTTTTTTATCTTGCTACTTTATATATGCATTGTGTGCATCTATGTTGTTTCTCATCAGTTTTGTTTTAAATTTATTTTATATTTGGTTTCTTAATCTGAGCATACTTTTTACTTTTATTTTTACTCTTTACATTTTTTTGTATTTTAATATGCGCGGATATTCAAGCAATTGTCTTATAAACAATTATTACAGAGTGTTTAGAACTATACAGAGTTTTAAAACTATAAATACAAACTTAATTGGATAATACAACTCGCAGAAAGAAACAACAGGTCTTAATAAACATAGATAACATAAACATAGATCTATATATTTACAACATTGTAGATTATATTTACAATATTGTAGCATTTCCAAGCAAGCGTGAATTCCTTTATCATTATTTATCATCATTTATTATTTTGTTTCTCATGCTTATTAATTTAAAATAGTGTTACGTGTGTTTATTTCAATCTAACGATAGTAGATATCCATTTCATACATAGATCTATAAAAATAGGCTGGGTTCTGTAAAGAGTTCTACATATTCACGCATGTATCTATAATATACATTACGTATACTATAGATACCATGTGCTTTAAGGAAGCCAATCTATAATAATGCAAGATTGGCGGCTTAAATAGTTATCGATCGAAGACTGTGAAAAATTAAAAAATCTTCAAACACATGCGTTTATTTGCGAGAAATCACGCTGAAGCTTGTATTGAAATGAACGGTCAACACAGTTTGAGCACCCGTTAATTGTGTATCTATTCCAAGGTTATCTATCGCTTATTGACATTTTGAATTTTCGAGATATCAGTTAATCTGTGATAATTGTTTAAAGAACCATCGACTTATAAAATTGTGTATGTATACACGCACGCGTGCACGCATATTCAGGAATAGATCGATGATAAAACGATTATTGATAACCAAATTTTTTTCACATTTATTAAATAATACTTTAATTTTTAACATAAAGCTTATTTCCATGCTGTGATGATAATTATGATTTAAAAATTTTAAAAATAAAATAAAGTCAGAATATTAGAAAAAGAAGATTCAAAAAAATTCAAAAATATATGTATATAAATATGTTTTAAAATTAATTATTAATTAATTATGATTTTCTCAAAGCAATAATTAATTTTATAATCAATTTCATAATTAATTTTAAAAAATATTTACATATATGTTTTTGAATCTTCTTGAACTTTCTTTTTCCGACATTTCGAGTTTATTTTACTTTTTAGAAAAAGTGCAAGAAAGTAAAGAAATTAAAGAAAAGAATAGGCTCTAATCTTCATTGCTTTTGTACATCATCATCCTGTCTTGCAATCTCGTCCAATTCTCATAAATATAGCGTTTTCTTTTATAAAATCAAATACATAATTGTGATATAATTAAGCAAATATTCACACAAAAGTGTGATCTAAAAGAATGATTATGGAGAAATTGTTGTATCAGAGTATAAATTATAGATTGCATTATTTTGTGCATTTTTTAGCTAATTTTTTTATGTACATGATGTTTTGCTCAATTATATTTCTCTTATGTTCAATTTTATATATATTTTTTGTAAAATTATCTAAAAAAAATATGTCAATGGTGATCTTAGAAACAATTTTGGTAACTAACGATGGACTATAATAAACAGAGAGTTTACTTATCCTCTGGCATGGAAATAGGTAAGTAGTGTAGATTTGTTTTTCTCCCATATCAATACTTAATAAAATGGGATAAGTAGAGAAGTATATCTTTGTCACAATTTTATTTCCATAAAATCTATATTAAAATCCATAGCTTGGACTATCTCTCTCACATTCTAATAACTCTATATAAACTCTAAGCTTTTATTTTAATTCGACATTTTGTAAAATTAAAATTTCTATATTTTAATATATGGCTAATTTAATAATCACATTGTTCAGGATGTTATCCTTGTGAAAGAAGGCTCGCTAGGCTTCAGCATCATAGGGGGAACTGATCATTCGTGTACGCCGTTTGGTGCAAAAGAACCAGGAATTTTTATATCTCATGTATGTTTCTTACTCTTATGTCTTTTTAAAATATATTTATCTGATTATTTTTATACACACACATATATTATATCTATATTGTATAAATTTTATATATAGATTTATTTACTATATATTTTTATATATACGTAATTTTTTTATATTTATCTATATTTTTATGTAAATGTATTAGGTTGTTCCTGGCGGCATAGCAGCCAAGTCAGGTAAACTAAGAATGGGCGATAGGATATTAAAAGTGAATGGTACAGATGTAACAAAGGCCACGCATCAAGAAGCGGTAATGGAACTTTTAAGACCAGGGGACCAGATTGTGCTCACTATCCAACATGATCCGCTTCCGGAAAATTATCAGGTAAATTATCAGCAGATACACTTTGTAGTGGCACATAATACACGACATTATTGTTTTAAATACTTGCTTAGATTAGCGATGCTTTTATGCTGTATAAATAAATCTACAGATTAAGTATAACTTTATATAACTATATATCATAAAATTACATTGTGCGTTCCCTTCACGTCACTTTTGACAAATTGACTGAATGCAACGTGTGATTAGTGAAATGCGTGTGACTTCTTACAATTTCTAGATTATTAATCACAGTTATTTTGTAAATTAGATATGCACCTTTTTAAGAGATTGTTTCTTAAGAAAAGAACACTTACACTTTGTGTATATCTTTTTGTGCTACAATTAGAACTATACAGGCACTCTATTTAATAAGTGAATAGCTTTCCGATTTTTTTTTTTTTTTTTTTTACATTTTATAAACACTGAAGAAATGCTTGTTAGTTGCAAACAACGGCATTCGCGATGCTTTATTTCCTCACCTAATGCAACTTTTTCTTATAATTTGCCCTACAAGCTGGTCGAAATAGAGTACATCTCTGTGACAGTAAGTACTCGATGTGTGACCCATATATAACTTTACATTCTTATTTATATGCTTAATCTCACACGAAAATGCTGCAAAATTCACTACTATGAATGACTCGCTTTTGCTTATGCTATTATTTACACAGAAACTTATTATTTTATATTCAAGTGCTTTTTTGTGCTTTGCATCACGTAATTACACTTAGTATATATTATCAAAAGCTATTATCAAAATAAAATGGTTTTTATTCTACAAAAGTTTAATCAATATGTTTTTACAATTTTCCAAATGTCAATATTCGAGTCATCTTATTCTTTAATTTAATTTTTTCGATTTTTAGTATTTTCTCTACATCTCATTCATTAATTAATATTTAAATTTAAATTTATGAATGAACTAAAGTACATAAACAAATATTAATCATGATTACAATTGAAAAATTTATTATATCAATAATAAATTCTGAAATAATAATTATTTATAATTAAATAAAAATTAAAGTAATTTGTATAGTTTTGTAACATAATATCTTTTATTTTTATATTTTATACAATAATTTTAAGTAAAGAGAAATAATAATCTGCTTTATAAAGTAGATAATATAATCTGTTTTAGGAATTAGTGATAACGAAGGAAGCAGGTGAAAAGCTTGGTATGCACATTAAGGGAGGTCGAAGAGGACAGAAAGGCAATCCTCTCGATCATACGGATGAGGGCGTTTTTATATCAAAAATTAATTCAGGTGGTGCAGCTAAAAGAGACGGACGATTGAAGGCAAGTACATTTTATATATTTATTCTGTTATTTTTTTTAATTGGCTTTAATATTTGATTTATGCTAAAGTCTATATATTTTACGATAGGTTGGAATGAGACTACTGGAAGTCAATGGTACATCGTTATTAGGTGCGACTCATCAAGAAGCTGTTAATATCCTTCGGTGCTCAGGGAATACGATCACATTGGTTGTGTGTAAGGGTTACGACAAAAGTGAAATTGAACCGATATTAACATTATCCGATAATGGAAATTCTAAGGAAGCTAAAGTGTCTAACGAATCGAGAGATCCGGCCGCGGAAGGTATTAAATCGTTGTCGCAAAGTGTATCCAGTTTAGACCGAGATGACGAGGAAGCTGCGATTCTTAGACAAGAACAAGAAATGAAAGCTGAACTCGTCGCTTGGGAACAAGAAGAACGAGAGCGAGCGCTTATAGAGCAGAGAGAGAAATCTACACCCGAAAAGGTAGGACGAATTCAAAAATTCCGAGTTCTTATAATTTCCGAATAAAAAAAATTTCCGAATATTTTCCATTTAAATAATTTAAATTTGGAAATATAGTAAAAGCTACTGTGGATAGAGAACGATTGATTTTTTTATATTCTTTGATAGAATGAATATGTAATTCTCAAACATTTGTTCCAACATACTTCCCGAAAATAAATTCAGTATACAATAAATCAATTTCTATTTGCACTGTTTGATTTTGACATAGGTAATGGATGTTGTACGAGCGGCAGAATCACTAGTAAGCAAATCGAACAGTCCTGTCGACATGGTACCGCCAAAGTCACCCGGAGGTACCAAAGATCTCAAAACTACGACGATTGTTATGAGTAAACACACACTAGCACCTCAAAATCCTAATAATGTAAGTAATACAATGCATTAATATATTATTTATTTATTTTTTTATTAGTCACGTATCTTATATTTTCAAATTTTAACATAAATTTGAAAATATATACGTGTAACATCTTATACATGTAGAATATAACGAAATATTTCAGATTGTTAATTTTCCCAGTTATAAACCCTCCGATTTAAACTGATGTTTTCTTAATGAAAAAGAATTTGTTTTGATAACTTTTTGCATTTCTTATTAATTTATTATTTGGATAAATATATTTGTAATAATATTTTTATTTCATAAAAATTCATTGTTGCATTTCCCATGTTTTGATTTTAATAACTTATTAATACTTAATAATAGTAGTAATATTACACACATGTGCATCCTTACCATCAGCATTGGCCTCTTTTTATTAGCTTGGCATGGCTTTTTTGTAGCATGAAAATATTATATATTTTATATTTTTCCTTCAAAACTGCTTTATCCAATATTGTTAAACCCTACAAAGGAAGAAAATATATGATACACTTGTTTGTTATTAGATTAAAATTTTAAAATTTCTTAGGGAGAGAGGGGGGGGGAGTATAAATTAATATATAATATTTGTACTGTTATAAAACGATTATCTGCCAGATCAAGAGCTTTGATTTAGAAATAAATCTAATCAAAAACTAATCTAAAACTATCAACTGATTTTCTTATATGAGATAATCCAATTAACTTTTAAACACTATATCACTATACAAGACACACATCTATACAACTATATACAATACAATTATATATGTACTGCATGAAATATGAAGATCCAGATAAAGGGAGAGAGAGAGAGAGGGAGAGAGAGAATTTTCTGGTATTTAAAATAGCTATTTTAATAGCATATAATAATTCTTATATTTTTTCAAGAAATTGTTTAAATTATTTCCTTTTATTAAGGAACATTATTGTCTCTCTATACACACACACACACATACACACACAAAATGATATTAATTCTTCTATTGAAATAATATCCATATAGATATTTCAATATTTCCAATTAAAAATTTTAAATTAAATTTAATTATCTTCACTCTGGTTTTATCAAAACCGATCTAATATAATCCCTTCAAATCAGAATTGTTATTAACAGAGTTATTTGCATTTTTTATATTTACGTTTATTTTCGCAATAAGAAACCTAAGCAATTTCATGGACTTATTCGTCATCATACGATCTGTTCATATAATTACATTAAATGAAACCTAAATGGCGCATGAAATGTACAGTTGTCTCGGTGTTTTTAGCGTCGCATGCTCTCCTGAGCGCCAAAAAGAGAGAGATATTTCACATGTTTACAGACAGTGGAAGATGATAGCGCTACTTTGGCTGCCCTCTAACAGGAGTGAGTCGTTCGTCTTTCTACTCATTTCCCCCGTGTGTCTGCGTCTATGCCTCCGATTCCGCAGGATTGCGTGCCATAACAAAACGTTCTCTAAGAATTCCATTAACCACAACAGAGTGGCATTGTATAACTCGCGTATAACATTCATGATGGTTTATCATTGCGTTTTTCTATATGTCCACCAAATGTTATATGGCACTTGTTACTCCATTTGTTACTGATACTGCCATTAACGACTTTAAATATCGAGAAATACGCTGACGGTTGGGTTGAATCTGTAATTAATTTTTTGCTTCGACAATATATAGCAGGACAAGAATTTCGAATCATGACACATAATTGTGATATCTTACTCAACTCGAAAAAAAATTGTCATTATACATCTATACATACATATAACACATACATATATACATGCAATACGGATAAATAAATATATATTACATACATGTATTCAGTTATATATATAATATTATATATAATATATATAATATTAATATATATTATATAATTTTATGTATATATAATTTTTTCATTCGCGATTATATAAATGTCGGATAACAAGAGAAAATATTTCTGTGATAGATAAAGACGCAAGTTGTAGCAAAACATTTTTCATATATATATATATACTTAACGGAATCTTTTTAGTAAGATTTGTATATTAATCTTTAAACTTGTTTGCGTATATAAATTTAGTAATATGTGCGATACATATATAAAATATGGTCGCTACAGTTAATCTCGTTTAACCATTGCGTGATTCTGTTCAGCTATCGAATGAATGGTTTCTATAAAGATAGGAGGCGATTTGTGATATAGGAATTGACAATTTTTTGACATAATAAGGATCTGTTTGTATACAAGTTTCTAAAAATCTTTGTTAGTCTATTACAATCGTAAATGTGAATATATTTTGATCGTTTAAATAAGAATTAATTACGTATTCTTAAGCGTTAGGATATTATCTTCATACGCATTTATGTTCTCTTAATCGTATGTAATAGAACATTGAAGGAAAGTTACGATTTATTTCAGGTCTGTCGTCACTTTATCGCAAGAAAGAGATATTATGAATGTTCTAGTTAAAGCACAAGTATCGTTTCGTACTTACATTTTACTAAATGATTTGGAAGAGCATACATATTTTTTACGCGAGATTCTATTAATAATGTCGTATTTGTAAAAAAAATAATCCGACTATTTTATAATCAGACATAAGTGATACTCATCATGATACATCTATAAAAAAAATTGTCGGTAATTGTTTTATACCTCCCTGTTAAAATATGTCAGATATTAAATTGATTCTAGCAATTCGTTGTATTATATCGCGTTAAAAAAAGATTAGAATATAATTCCAAAAATAGAGTATATATAGATATAAAATATATATATTTCCTGGTTGAGAATTTTATATATATATATATTATCTAGTATCGTTAATTTTATAGAAGCGCGTAATGCGTCTTGTTACTTATACGTTTGCACACAGCTTCATTAATAACATAGTTCAATAATAAGAGAAAAAAAACAACTTTTTTTCCTACACAAGAAAGAAAAAACGATAATTCTTCGCAATATTTCCACGCTTGAATACTGAATATTTCAGCTTTCAGATTATATTATACTATCACATCATCGTATTTTTCGACACATTATCGTCTTTAATCTATTTGGAAAAGTTTGATGCTCAATCAAATCTCTCTTAATTTGATTTTTAGCATATAAATCGGAGAGTCGACGCGATGTCGGGACGTTTCCTTATATAGGCCGTATTTTAATTCTTGGATAATACTTGAATTTTTTTTCTTAATAAGAATTTATTTGAACCTTGTTCTTTCGCGCGCGATTTTCTAATTCTAATATTGAATTATTCCAATATTATAATTATTTATATTGAATTATTCCAATATTGTAATTATTTCAGATACATATTCTTTTAATTTCTTAATAGAAGGATTTCTGAGTTGCATTGTTACTTTTTTTTTATAAATTTGCTAAAAGCACGCTTTCCTCTATTCGAACTGTTATTTGTTATTAATAATTACCTTTACAATTTCTAATCAGTCGGCAATCAATTACATTTATAATTTGTGATTAATTAACATATATACGATTATTGATTATATTAGAAGTTAATAATTTTTAATTAAGATTGTTTAGAGAAAGTTGGCAAAGTAATTAAAATATTATATCACTAATTACTACTATTCCTATATAGGGCAAGATCAACTCTTTTGGAAAGGACATAAACGTACGGACATAAACGTACATAATGAATAATTTTATTTCATGAAATGCTGTTATCATCCTTGTTATCTTGATCGCTCTTGGAAGAGGAAAATAATATTTCGATCTCTGTTAAGAGCTACAGCTCTGTTAAGAGTTGCGCGTTGTGAGCGTATTTTAAATATTGATCTTTGTTTCTTAATAGTTAGATCTATTAATACAGTTTTAACATTTGGTACATTCAATACTGTAATTGAGTCATATCATTACTGAAATTTAAATGAATATATTTTCTATAATTATATTATATGTTTGCATAACTCTAATGGACCAGATGTTTATATATTACTACACAGAATTATCGGATAAGCCACATAATAAAATATTTAATTAAGTATCTAAAAGAGAGATGTTAATGTTAAAGTTCCAGTTAATCGGCATAGGAATGAAATTTGGACGTTTTTAAAATAATCTGCCTATGCGTACAGAGGTTTTCTGAAAGTGGTTGGCAGTTATCCCTGTTGTGAGATGTATATTAAGATGAAGATACTTTTTCATAATCGTGTTTAGATAATAGAAAGTTGTACGATATTATTTTATCATAACACACACACACACACACACACACACACACACACACACACACACACACACACACACACACAAACAGTTTCATTTAAAAATAATTTGCTATATATTATTTCGTATATCCTACAGTAGAGGAGACTGTTCACTGTGAAACAATTTTCGTTGGACCGAATCTCTGGTTTCCCTTCTTAAATCCAATAAATATGAAACGAAATAATTCTGTATAAACTTATTTTGAACGAGATTATATTCACGTGCACAATAATTATTTTTTGTTATTTACTATTGTTATTGTCGTAGTTTTTGGCAAAGATTTTTTCTCAAATGCTGAAGATTGTTTCCAAGTAAAAATACCTTGTGCTTATTTAGATTCGCTTGAATCTTGTACAAGAGTAATGTGAAGCAATAAGAGTATATAATTAAAACGTATGAAATTCTCTTATGTTATGAAATACGAGTTTTTTTTTTTTTTTTTTTACCGAGAAATATGCAATTTGTGAAATGAGAGATGAGACACATCCGTACTGAATTATTCTACAGGGTAATATACAGTTCAAGGTAGAGTAGCAAACGAGATTTATTCCCCCCCCCCCAAAAAAAAAACCAAATATCCTAACGGAGTACTCTCGTGGTGCACACACAGTCTCCGCTACTACATCAATATACGATGGATAGGGTACAAATAATATAGGATAGCTTTATATAAAATGAGCGAACGGTGTTTAACATGTACCGATGATCACATATGTTTATACAAATGAAATTATGCGCGACACGTTGCATGATTTATTGCAATAATAGTACAATTGAGAGGATGCATACGCTATCGGACGATCGTAAAGAGAGCCGGGAGACGATCGGACAAAGAAGTTTGAAAAATTCTTCTTTAAATCCTAACGTATAGATTTTGTATGACATGTAGCACTCGGCGGAAATAAATCTGTTTTAAAGTACGATTATCAAACTTTATATAAAAGCGGATATTTAATATTTAGTTATCCAATTAGCACGTTATTGTTTCAACATTTATAAATCGTTCTTTTATTACAATCTACCATATCGTTATCTGTAAACACCATGGAATTTGTGTGTCATCACTATTGAACGTTAATAATGCATTTTTTGAAATTTGTTAAATTATAATATAAATAGTTAGATTATCTATAATATAAATAGTTTTACAATTTTATAAATTATATATATATACCTCTTTTTTTTGCATTATGATTTATATCAAGTAGCTTCGCATGTAATTGACTACTTTATGTGATGAGTTAGTCTTATCATTTACAATTTATTTCTCATTCTGCATCGCGTGTTCCATACGTATTAACCGAAATAATTAATACAGTTTTCCATATTATTTATCCAGTCAAGAACGAATGAGACCTCTGGAACGTCAACGGACTTCTCTTCGTCAAAATCGGCTACTCTTCCTAAGGCAGCCAGTTTCGAACGCTCTACCTCTATGCACATTTTACCCTCTTCGACGAAAAAAAAATCTTTGTCTAAACGCAGTATCACGTTTGCCGATCTGCCGCCGATCTCAAAAAAGAATTCGAATCGCGGCACATCCCATCCTCCTCATGTCAAGCCTACATTATCCGCAACCATCGAGCAACCAATTCGGCATCCGTTGCAAGAAGCCTATCCTTCGCAAACCGTCGTATCCTATGAAACACCCTACGTACAACATGCACGTTTTCGACTTCCCCCGACACCACTAACCGCTCCCGAATGCTGGGGAGATCTTGACACTTCGGCTTCCCTTAGCAAACGACAGATAGCACGTTCTGTTGACGAGAATTTTCAGGTTGAGGTGGGTTTCAAAAGCATGTCTAATTTTTAATTTAACGTACTAACACCTTCCTGATATTTTAGGAGAAAAAGATGCGAAATTTATAAATATTTATAAATTTTATTAAATTTAAAGTTTTATTTATATTTTTACATATTATATAATATATTTATATAAAGAGAAAGGGGATATATAATGTATGCTTTCGTTTTTCAATGTGTGTTTCAACTTATTATTATTCACAATACGTTAATATTCTTTATGAAAGTTATGTAAGCCGATAATTATTTACATGTATAAATGTTATAAATACAGCAATCTCCAACTTCTTCTCCGACGCCACCTTTAACAAAAATGTCAGTCAGCGATAAAAAGAAGCTCTTTGAAAGTGCCATGGAAGAACATTTGAAACCATCGCCTAAACCAGGTGAGAATATGTGTGTGTTTCTCATACCCGGGTATATTGTATATTTTATGCATTACATAATTGTGAAATATTATTTTCATGATATAAATGACCAATATATATACACATTTAAATTTATATATATAAATAATCATATATATATATATGCATGTTACAGATAAAATATTCAGTTTCTTAAGTCAGGACGAGGTAGAAAAAATGAGACAAGAAGAAGGTAAGGATATTATCATATTTAGTATTATAATTTTTCACGGTTTCATATTATATATTTTATCTTAATACAATTGAGATTAATAAAACCATACATATTTATGTTTTTATAGAGAAAAAGATTGCAACTTTGACGCGAGACGAATTAAAATCATGGGCACAGCTTGATGAAAACGAAGGTCTCGAAGATTTGGATCTCACAATGGATGATCAGAATAATGGACGACCTAAGTAAGCTTTAATTATCACGTTTAAATTATTTCTTATCTTGAAAATAATACAATTTTTGCGCGTGTATGTAGGAGAGTGACGTTTAGTTTGAACAAGTACGATATTCTGAATCTTTAGTACACAAGTATTATAAGGGAATAAGATGAAAAATGATTCAACCATTTGCATAAATATAACGTAATATGCAGGCAGCTATTAAAGTAAAGAAAAAATTTATTGTTATGTTAGTATATTATATTTATATTGACTATATATATGTTGACTGAGAGATTTGCAATCTATATAAAAGAACATATTATGTTTTTTGGATATAAGTATAATACGCTTAGTATTTTTCTAGTGTAGTGTGTTCCGTTTCTAACGCTAGGATAATATAATTTCTTTGCGATTATGCGCATGTCTTTATAATATTGGATATTCATGTGCTTTATCGTGTTTAAGTACCAACAAGCGATATGCATCATCTCTTCATCTTTCATTCAAAATTTGAATTTACTTAATATTTTAATTCAATACTTGAATATTTTAACAATTAAATTATTGTTCAATACTGTGCAGTATTGCTATGAAAAATAAATGCGATTTATTAATGGCAACTTCCGAGTGTTGCGTTATGAGTCGTGGATAATCATTCTACGATGTATGATAATCGATTTTTAGAACAACAGATTGTTAAAATCCGGTAGCTTTCTGCTGGTATTCAAACGTACTAATTACGATTACGATTCGGAGATTGATGAGATTTTCGAGCCGTTTTCTAAAGCGACGGTGATGCAAATGTCATATCGTATCGCTAGAAAGGCTCGTCCTCAAATCTTACAAATATTCGATGATCGCTATATCATAATTATGTTTTGCATGCAGATATGCAATACACTTGATTACAATATACATTTATTGCCATTCTTATTTTCTGATAACGATTAATTTCGAATCCGCTTACACGCTTCTATTCGCTGTATATTGTGCCTGTATTATGTCTAAGTATTTCGATTATATGATAAATCTCTCTCTCTTTTTCTCTCAGTTTTATTATGTACGAAACAAAAAAGATTTCTTAATGCGCGATCTCTGTGGCAGGCTCGATAATAGACAATGTGCGAATAATAATGTAACATTTTTTCGATAAAAAAAATCCCATTTTTACTAGAATTTTGAAACACCCTTTTTCTATTTTTTTTAGAAGATTAATGTAATAAAACTATTTTTCATCTCTAAATGTGGTTAATAATTGTTGGCGATTGAGCATTACATTGCTTATCAATATACGGAAAATATGGTAATAATTTTACTATACTTCAGTAATAATAATCCGTCCCATTCGCGTAAAACATTTACACATACGCTCACATTGCAAGCCTCCATCAATAATGCGAACAATCTGACTAGTACTAATTATAATGTGTTGCTTCTGTATTTTTTTTTTTTTTTTGAATAAACACGATATTTGTAACATATGTATGTATATCATTCGTCAGTATGCATGCTTGTTACCTTCCAGTAGCCGACTGAGCTCGCGAACTTCAATCCCTCTTATCCAGAATGTTCCCAGCAGCGTGAGGACAGCGAAAGCGGAACGTCGTTTGAAAGAACGGTTAATACAAGAGGTATTATATCTCTCACGATAGACACTTATCTATTATTTCGATAAACAATACTCTATATATTATAATGTTTTTCATTAAAATGTTTTGATTAAAGTTATGAAAAAAAAAAAAAATTATATATTTGAGAAGAGGAGAGAGTCAGAGCACTCTCGACCTACTGGATCTATCATAAATTATTATAATCACTCTGTTCGCAAAATGTTTGTTATATTCGAAATTTCTTCTCTTCTCTACCAGGGCCTTATTTCGGACGAAGACGAGGAACATCTTCTAAGCCCCGCGGAACAGCGGACGCTCAGAGCGGAGAAACGCGCCGCTTGGCGACAAGCTCGTCTTAAATCTCTCGAGCAGGTAAAATTGGAAACCCACTGTATGTGTATCTGTATCTTTGTGTGCGCGCACGCATACATAGATATATATTAACGATAATATATATCTAATATTATAATAACTAATTGTTTTTTGTATTGTCAAGATATGTTGTTGAATATTTTTTTGTGTTTATAGGATGCGCTTCAAGCACAGATGGTGATCAAAAAGATGAGCGAGATAATGGACACCGCTAATAAAAGCGAAGAAACGCACGACACGGCCGATACAATTGATCCTGTTTCTGATCAAGAGAAGACAATCGAAGTAAGTATCTTATAGAAAGAGTATTCCTCTACCCCTTTGCAAGAAGGAATTAATTATTTTTAATAATCTAACACATATATACATAACAAGCTTGAGATCGTTTCAAAGTTGTGTGTTTAACTCGCGACCGCGTATACTAATCGCTATCCTTGCTCGCCTTTAATTAACATAACATTCATCAAGTAAGAGAAAATTCATTGTTATTACAACGGTTCCCATTTGTCTGTCTTTTGCCACCTTAGTTCGCTACGTTACGGCCTTCTAGCGCGGATTTCCCTAAACTCGCCGTGCGCAGTAAAGTGGGTCCCCCTAAAGAGATACGCGAATCTGAGAAAGTAGTGGACGAGAAGGTCACTCGGCGTACCGAGGAATATCTAGACGAGGTGACGGGTGAACGTCGTGTACGAACTGTTGAATACGTCGAAAAGCTCATTGAGCGTCAGGTATTATACCTTCTAAAGATTCGCATCAGCGATTAAAGTACCACATACACGTATTTCGATGGAGGAAAAAGAAAGAGAGAGAGAGAGAAAGCACAATTACAAATCATCACTATTGCAACGATTTTTACAATGCACCGTATTTACTCGAAAATACGTACTTCTTGTTTCTTTTTATTTTTTTTTTTTTTCAATTTATGGTGCAAAAATATGGGTTTTATTCTATGCCAGATTGCACACATCTTGGGAAGCTTGTTGCAAGCTTATGATATATTAACTCTATCTCTATCCGGATTGCTTAAAAATTGTTGTCGGTAATATTAACACGGGAAGCGAATCGTTGGTCGCAATGTTAGAAAGTAACGAGCGATTAAATTCAATAGGCTTTACACAAAGATATATATTTTAATAGAAACATTAAAACAATTTTTCTTTTTTTTTTTATCTACGCTTTCATGCATCCACACGTCATATTTATCATTTGTTGAAACATTATTGTCTTTATTGTTTCAAGAGTCCATCGCTTACATCGATGGTACGTTACGCACCACCTTGAACTACGAATGTCACTTCTACTGATCTAACTAACAACCTTTACCTGAATTTTATCGGTAATTTGGTTTTTATATCTTATGCGCATATTTTTTAAGCTTACAGCTACACATCTGTATGTTTTGTGTGCACAGATTAACTCTACTCGCATGTTTTGCACTCTAGATGTGCTTTCCATGGCATATAGAAATGCAGCAAAGTTATTATCCTTTAAAAAAAGTCCAGGAGCATAGGACGAATAATGTATTTTTTTTTGGAGTTGAACTCTTTCGTTCTGTAAACATTCCAGAGTAAAGTGATATATATTCTAGAGTACATACATTCTAGGGTACAATATAAACTGTTATTCAACCTATGTGTATCCTGTATTTTAATGTATGCTTTTAGATATCGCAAAATTTTTAGGTTGTCGCCGTTGTAAGCCTTGTAAAAGAACTTCACACTCGTACTGTCTTAAATATATATTCTTTATAAATGCCGTAACATACAATGTGAAAAATCAGATAAGATCAAATTAATAACAATGTATGCATTTTCATAATTAGGTGGAGACTCTGAGAGAGAAGATTATATCGTTAGAATTAAGTAACGCGGAAGACGACATGGAAAGTGTGAGCGACGTCGGCAGCGAGAGCGAAGATACCGCGGAACAAAATATCGCCGTTAGTATCGCGGAGGAAAAAACAGATTCTCATACCATGACCGACGCGACTGAAGTCACTAGTGCTAAAACGGACGCGAGCATCACCGTCGTCTCTACCAAGAAGAAGAAACGAAAGCGATCGAAGAAAGGTCGTCACTGACAAAAAATATGCATTTTAAAGAATAGGTATGAAACATTGATGTTATATATATCTGAATAACAACCTTTGTGTTACTATAATATTCGACTATTACACGCAAATTATGTGTGTTTAATATTACTTACAATTATATACATTTATACTACATAAATGAATTGTATACGTCCACATATATGTATATTCGAAAGCGAAATCGATCACTTTTAGATTTCCAATACATCGGTACCTATTATTGCGATGTATGTACCTGCGCGCGTTTTATATCTTTCCTTTTTCTCACTGATAAATATAATAAATTTTACATATATAAACAAAAAACAGCAGTCTGGTTTTTTACATAGACGTATTCGGTGAAAAATATAGATGCTTACACACAAAACTTCGTAAGTGGTTTAGTAAATACGATATTTTCGTATCGTCTGTGTACAGATTTATAATTATCATCTTTATTTATCCTGTATGTGTATCGCATATGTATACGACGTAGTTTTATAAATCGAACGGGTGTAATACAGATTGGTATATCTTAATGTTGAACACACACTACTGCATTTTTATTTATACATTATATTATCGATATATTTTACTTTACAAATATCTCATGTTCAATATACTTGAAATTTTGCTAACTCGAGATTTACGAGATGTAAAATAAAAATAAAGTTCAAGGAAATAATGAAAGTTTAAAAAGGTGAAAAGGTAATTAATATTCTAGTAACAAGTAATAGCATGGAAAATTCCATGACATCTTATGATATGCCTCTTAATTATTATTTTCTGGATCATTTTTTCCATAATCTAATTTAATTTATAATAGAAGATATGTACGAAAACATGACTTTTTTTGTCGTTTCTGGGTTAAAGATACGCGGTACTTATAAAGCAAAAGACACAGGAAAGCTATTTTGTATTGACGAAAAATCGTCAAGCATAATTGCATTTTTATACGCATAGTGAAAATCATGCACTTCCGTTTTCTCTCGTCCAACTTTCCTCGAGAATATTTATGATTTTTTAAAAGGGATATACAAATGATATGATAAAACCATGCAATTATAATGTTACAGATATAAGGCTCTACGTTTTATGTAATTACGTGCATAATATCTTATATAATGTTCATTCTCTTATATTAATTATTTATATTCATTGCAATGTGTTAAAAAAAATTATTTGTATTTTAAAATTATAATTTCTATAATTACTTCGCGAATATCATGTAAAATACAATATCGAGGCAATGTTATAAATATAGGCTTTAAGTTGATCAAGGATCTATATCTTGCATTTGTAAAATATTTTATTTATTTGACTTTAATATATGTTTAATGAAGATATTCTGATCTGTAATAGATATTATATTGTAAAAAAAAAGTAAATCCGTATCAGGAAAAAAAAAATCGAACTTAAGATTTGCTTTACTGCGAATTATCAACGTTGAGGAGTCACTGAAACATCAAGAGCAAACGTAGATTTTTACTGTTATAGTTCGATGGTTTCAAGATATAATCGAAACAAATTTTGCATATATGTAGTACACAATTTTATTACCTTGGATATATTTTCAGTAGTATATATATATTATATATATGTATGAGACTACAAAGAATTTAAGACATCACACTTTACATATTTATATATAATTTATCATCCACACAATATATATATATATATATATATATATATATATATATATATATATATATTTGTAATATTAATATTATTTTAGATTTAAGAATATTATTTTATACCACGTATTTACGTTATTGTTTAATTATTGAAAAAAGATATTCGATTAATACATATTTATTCAATAGGTAATGCAAATAGATTTTTTCCAATGAATGTAAATAAGAGCGAAATTAAATAAAATTGCGATTAACCGCGGTTTAAAGTGCGATTAAGAATAAGGGACCAATAAGTGAAATTAAGTAAGTTCATCATAACTTTGCTATGCAAAGTTACTGCTAACGCAGCAGAGGCACTTGGAAGACATATATTACCGATAGAGTTTGGATGTTGGGGATGGAGATCAAAAATTTTTTTTGCTAAGCTAATAGAATGTCACATATAAATGTAATTGAACGGAGAGAAAAAACCCAGACTCCGTTTCACTAATTTCCTTGATTGGATTGTCGCTTTAACCACCCAGCATCCAAGCTTATTAATATCAATAACAATGTTCAATGTTATCGATGTACGAAAATATTTTAATTAAAAGTGCCAACGTTAACTGTTTCATGTAAGAATTATGTATCTCGTTAAAATATCTATTATCTCATACAAAATAATTTTTTTTTACATGCATTTTGTCTCCTATTTTGCTGCTTCTTTCCTTAATTTAGTTTTCGTATGGCGAAAACTGTAAAACATTCAGGAAGCTTCGAATACTTAATCTATATGGCTTATTTTTGACAATCGTGCGAACGAAATACGGTTCTTATCTGTCAAAGTTCAAAAATAGAGATATTTTGGTGCTGAAATATCTTTAAATTTAAACAAAATATAAATAATTGTGCAGAGTAAAAAATTTTTTTAGTTTTTATATATAATTCTTTAACTTGCTTGTTTAGCTTCTTTATAATTACCATTATATATGTGATCTTGTAATTACATTATATATTATTTGTATGTCTATATTTTATATGTCTATACTTTGTATTCATTTTCTGCATCACTGAAATTTTATAAATCTAAGTGCGGTATGGAACAATAATGTATTTTTTAAGACTACTTTGCCAAGTTTTAGGTCAAAAAATAATAAGAATATTATGTAAAAAATTAAATAATTTGTGTCTATCTGCAATAAAATTATTATTAGTTTATTCACAAATGTAGGATGTACATTTATTAAAGTTTCACATAAATCTTTCATTCCTGTTTAAATATAAATATATAGCTACATTTTATACACGTTTCTTAATGGCAGTTTTTTTTACACATCTTAGCTTTTTATTTTTTCGGTGCTATAATACCTTCCAACTGAGTCTGAAAATTCAATTTTTCATGGTAATATTTTTCGAAATAATAATTAAGCTTTATAGATATGTTAATATAAGCTTATAAATAACAAATAAAGACACTCTCTTATCTCAGTTGAGCTTAAAAATAATACATACACACGGATTCTTACCTTTAATTGCATATTTGTTTTTTTAAGGAACTGCACTTCTTCCACGTGTTTCTTTTCCTCCGCTTCCCTTAATTCGGCCGATCTTTTCTCAGCCTGATCGAACTTGAGTCTTAATTCCGCAACCATTTTCTCCAATTCGATTTTTTGCAATCGTAATTCCTCGGCTGTATTAATCAAATTTTCTTTGCCTTGTTCGGCCTACATAGAAATAAGTCTTATTAATTCGTACATGTTGAATTTTACAGATCATGTCCGCCGTCAAAATTTATCAAATATATTTGTCTTTATTTAAAAATATATCAAGATATATACTTGCAGTGCTTTACGCATCCCGAAAGCAATGCTGCTTTGATATAATGTCTGATATGCGGCCAATGTCATTTTAATCTCGTCTCTTACTCTTAATAAAAGTAATCCACGTTCGGCGCAATTTACTGTTACTTGCCTTATTAACTCATCTGAAACGCGATTAGTGATATGTAGAAAATATATTTAAATTTTTGTTTTATTTTATTTTATGTATAGAATGTGTTATATTATAATCAATGATCAAATATTCTGAAATCTAAATTAGATCCAACATCATTGTTATAGTATTTTGTGGGGAAAACTGTATTTTTTTCGAAACCATAATACGTCATGAAAAAAAAAATCAGATTTAATTTAATTTCAGAGATATTGGTGGACTTCGTCGATCATAATTGAACACTTTGTATTATATAATTAAATCTTATATACCAAAACATTGCGTATAAAGTTGCCTACGAACGGGACAAATGCCGGTTTCTCGAGCCTGTCTTTGTTGTAATCGCATATCGAGTTGCTCCTGTAAATTTATTACATCCAATCTTGTCGCAGGAGTACTCGAAACCTAAATAATATGTAGCGTACATGTCTCTCATTGCGCTTGCAGATTATCGTACATAATTTAAAAAATACAAATTTAATCTTTTTTAAGAATTTCTAATCTTTTACACGTTGTGTCCATATTTGGCCGTCCTCTTCCCATTCTTTCGGTGGCAGGATTCTATTTAAGATTTCCACAGTTTCTCGTCGTGCCTCAGCTGAGGTTGAAGTTGTTTGAATTTTACAAACGGCAGTGCCGACTTTTGGTAGCGATGTATCTTTACGTACCTTTTATTGTTTTATTATTGTGAAGTATATATTTAAATCTATGCATTGTATATATATATATATATATATATATATATATATATAATAAATAATAATATAAAAGATAAAAAATATATATATAATAAAAGAAATTATATAATAAATAATTTTAATCTAATAAATATAATCTTTTTCCGAGATCATGTAATTCATGGAAAAATAGATGAAAATAATTCAATTGCCGTTCACTGTACCTTTTCTGGATGAGTCGTAATCAAGACTGGGGTATCATATTTAACCAGTGTATCCATAGTAGGAATCGTGCGTTCTTTAATTGCTGTTGCCATTTTTAAATGTACGATTTAAATACGTATATAGAATGTGTATTTAAATGATAATAACATTAATATACGAGTATTAATAACTCTAAAAGAAATTAAAGCATATGGAGATCTTTGTTTGTACAAAGAATGACGATTGAAGAAACATCACCATGGATACATGATATATATCGCCCGATCGTTTTATGATATCTTGCGAAACGGTTTCAGCGTGTAAAATTTCTGATTGAAATTGTAAATATAAAGTATATATTTATCTATCTACAGAGATAATTCAAGGTAATACAAGATTGGAAGAAACGTTGATCCTGTGGGAGAGATGTAATACATGCTATTTTTTGTTTACGTAAATACAAAAAATAGAATAAAAATGGAAACATATATATATATATATATATATATATATATATATATATATATATATGTATATACTAAGGTTTGTGAATAACATAATTTAATATCAGAATTTACCGTTTGACATAAACCGTTGGATTTTATATTACAAGTATAATTGGTCAAAAATGTTTTACGTTAAGTGTATGTATGTGTATCCGAGTAAGAGTCCATATATAATGAAATATAAATATATATAATTATATATAAAATATGTTCATCATGTTTTCTTTCTCTTATATAATCTCGGAATTTTTTTTTATAAAAAACCAATGCAACAGTTATTTTCCTAATTATTTTTCAATTAAGCTTATTATTATTTTGTTTGCATAAATGAACAGATAGTATATAAGAGAAACAAAATATATACTTATATATAGATATATTTCATATATTTTATATGGACTTTTCTTCCTTGGTATGTATATATGTATGTATGTATGTATATATGTATGTATGTATGTATGTATGTATGTATATATGTATGTATATATGTATGTATGTATGTATGTATGTATGTATATATGTATGTATGTATGTATGTATGTATGTATGTATGTATGTATGTATGTATGTATGTATGTATGTATGTATGTATGTATGTATGTATGTATGTAGGTATGTAGGTATGTAGGTATGTATGTATGTATGTATGTATGTATGTATGCATGTATGTATGTATGGATGTATGTATGTATGTATGTATGTATGTATGTATGTATGTATGTATGTATGTATGTATGTATGTATGTATGTATGTATGTATGTATGTATGTATGTATGTATGTATGTATGTATGTATGTATGTATGTATGTATGTATGTATGTATGTATGTATGTATGTATGTATGTATGTATGTATGTATGTATGTATGTATGTATGTATGTATGTATGTATGTATGTATGTATGTATATACAACATGATTAAAAGTCGTTCATATGAAACAAGATTTAGAATCACGATGTGTGAGACGACATATTGTACAAGAGTTTATGATTATTTTATACAATGATGATATAATAAAATTATAAGTTTGATATTAATTAAAAGATATTAATTAGACGTTGTAATTTTAGATACGCACGATTAATCCACGGCTACAAAACCGCGTTCAATTGTAAGATAAAATGTTCTCTCAGTTCATTTGTACCGAAATCGTCGACGTCATTATTCTCCTCGAAGATGTCTTGAACCGTGCCCATTACTGTCTCCTCCGTATTGTCCGTCATGTCGATTTCTTCACAAACTGATTCTAAAATTTGATTCTTTGTATTCGCTTCTACGTCATCATTCGCGCACTGTATACCAGTCTCTTCACTTATATTACGTTTTGAAGGACCAGCTTGTGGAGTCGTGTTGCTTGCGTTAGAATCTGGAGAAATGTCGCGCGGAGGAGTTCGCAGAGCCGACAACGACGGAAGTGGAAATCCGAAGTTTAATAGCTTGTCATATCCGCTCGAGCCGCAGATCTCTTTAATTTCCATCGCCATCGCTACAGCTTTCTCGGTGTAACCGTCCTTCACGTTGTCTATCAACATTTCGTTAAATCTACTCATTTTCTCGTCCAAGAGCTTCTTTCTTCTCATAAAAGTTTGCATATTCAACATTTTTCTTCTGTACGTATTTGTATTTTTCTCCGCTCGATCGAGGAATTTCGAAGCCTTCTCCAATTTCCAATTGAGCTCCTTTATTCGATTGTCCCTTTGTTTGATCTGCCCTTCCAGTTTTCTCTTATATTGACTCTCTACAGTTACGGTTTTCATTAATTTCTTATTTACCTCTTCCAAATAATTCACTCTGTTTGTTAAATCGTCGATCAATTTTTGTTTTAGACCCATGTTCTTTTTATAAATCATTGAAGACGCCGCGTTATCAGTTTTCGTATTAAATTCGTATATCATATTTTCCATTTTCTTCGTTTTTATTTCGAGCGCTGAATTTTTATTTTGTAGATTTTTCTCAGAGTTCTTGTACAAAATGAGCTGGTTGCTTAATTTTTTGATAACGTCTTCTTGTATTTTCATCTTTTGTCGTAATTTCCGACATTCGTACTTGGTAGTACAATTGGCCATCAGTTGTTCGCTGTTAACATCCAATATTGAATAGTTATTTACATGCAAATCGTTCTCCTCATCGAAATGCGATGACATTAATTTTGTACTTAAGCATTCATTATTTTTTAAAGGTGACAAATTGAATGAGACTTGATCTCTTGATGTAACACTTGTCGGAGTAATATCGTCACTATATTCATCTTTAACAAATGCCTCTATTGGAGAGTCATCTATTGTTATAATAGATGTAACAAATGTATTATTTCCTTGATGCACATAAGTATTGTTGCATTCTTGGATGATAAAATCTTTTGTATCCTTAGAAAAATCTTGCATAATATCAAATATATCTTCACGATCACCTGACACTTTGACCGTAAACTTTGTTATAGCTGGCACAGTATCATCTTTAAGTCGTGTACTTTCAGACGTGTTCAGTTCCTTTCCTATCTCATTTTCTGCTTCTATAATGTTGTCCGAAATATCGCTATCGCTTATCGAATTTGTATCATGGGAAGATGCATTTCGAATTGACTTTTTTATAGATTTCATAATTTCTTCACGAGTTCTCCGTTTACGTTTTATGGCGGCTCTCATATTTGGTGTAACATGTATATTCTCTCCTTGAAAAGCTTTCTCTATAGCTTCAGGAAAATTTTTATTGATCTCTTGATCATCAGTAACACTAACAATATTTGCGATACTTTGATCTGTTTTATTAAACTCAGTTGTTTCATTGTTATCATAAGATGTACACTTGGGAACGCGCGCACGTTCCTCTCCGCTCTCACTACCGAAAATTATTTCAATATTCTCTGTATCATCGGTAAGTAGACTTCCAATTTCATCCCTTGACGAATATTTATAATTTATACTTCTGTGTAATATAGGAATTTGTTTTATCGATTTTTCTAAAACTCCTTCTCGGTTATTAGAAATTGAATTTAACCTCTCTACATTATTAGATATATTTTCCTCACGACCACTGTCGCAAATTTGCTTTAATTTCTCCTCTATTTCATCGTAACTATCCAATGAGATTTGATCATGTTCTCGTTTTATTTCTGTTTTTATAACAATGTCATTTTGGTTATTGGTTAAATTTTCATCCGCTATATAATTATCGTTAGATCTTTTATTTTCCATATTTGTTTGCTTTTCATTGTTGCCTTCTTTGATATTATCTTCTGATATCTCTATATTATCATCTGAGATTAGGATAATACTTTCTTGCTGAAGATCGCTCGTAACGTTTCTATATTGTCTGTGAGTTACTTGTTTATTTTCTGTTGTTTTTGTAGAATGATTTACTTGCTGATATACGAATGACTTTACAGATGGATCATCAATATCCTGCGAATCAGAATCCTTCTCTTCCAAAAAGCCGATTGATGAATGCTCAGTGTCATTTTCTAAATATTCCATTGTATAATCGTTTTCACATCGATTTTGATTCTTGAAATTTGCTAACTTTCCACGCTTTTTAGGGGATTTTCTAGTTGATGTTACAGTAAAAATAGATGGTATAGCATTCTTTTTTAATCTAATTCTGCCATTTGGCATTATAGACCATTCTTCAGGTTCAAAATGTACATGGCAAAGAAAGGAATTATTGGATGGTTCCCAATCGGCCCTAGCAACACGTTCTTGCCATATCTTTCTTAATTTTGGGTCACGAGGGAAACATTTCATAATATATCCCTTCTCACTGCGATTGTTGCAACCAACAGCTGCGCAACCCGGCATTTTAATCTAACCAAATGCAGGAAGCAATCTGTAAATTTAAAATATGCATAAAACAAACTAGTTACATTAAAAAAAAATGACATAAATAGATTATATTAAAAAGATATACTGTCCACTCCAAGCGTATGTCTTATACGAGATTTGTCCGTTTTAGTTTTGCACTCTATTTCTCTTTCTCTAAAGCATGAAAACTTGCTTTTAGATTTATTTCATCGTAAATGTAAAAAGTGTAACTAAAACGAACAGACTCATAATTTTTAATGCTTTTCATGTATCTTCTTCAAGAACTTGACATATTTGTGCCGTTTGACAAAAATATCGCAGAAAAGATCCAAATCTGCTTACCTCTTCTTTTATATCTTAGCTTTATTCCCGTATGAAAAGAAAAAACGCGCGCGTCGCGTAAATATTATGTATCTGCTAAATATTGACAATATCATTCATAAAGTTTCGCGTCATTAAATTCCTAACCATTCATAAAGGTTAAGAAACATTTTTGTATTGTCCAGAGTTTGCTTTTATACTTCCCCAGTATGTTTAGGACACCTCGCGGATTCTACGCATACGCCGCAACATGGCTGCTGCTGCAATTTCGTGCTCATATATTCTATCTAGCGGCCAATAAGATTTTCAAACGCGGTTTATTTGATTTTCCCGAACGAGATATCACACCAATAATATAAAGTAAAATATAAAAAGTTAAATTAAATTAAAATATAATATATGTATATTGAAGCTTGCGTAGTAAGAGTATACATCAATCACGATCAGCTGTTCAATGAGCGGTTATTGTACTAAATATACCTAATCAAGGTTAAAAAATTTTTTGTTTTGACAATGGAGCTCATATACCTGAGTGGTGCGTTCTAAAATTGCTTCTTGGAGTAGAGTTTGATTGACCAATGAGAACAGAAGAAGCAAAGATTTCTTCGTCCTGATTGGTCAATTAAATGCTATCACAGGTAGGATTTTCGAACGCATCCTCTTACAAAAAGAACTTCTAGATATATAAATTCTATGGACAACTAATATTTACACTGATAAATTCAGAAAATTTGGTTATTCAATATATTACGTATTTAGATGAAAACGTGTGTGTTTGATAAATGTGGAATATTGTAGCTGAAAGATAGCGTATAAATATTAAAAAAAATACAATATGAATAATAAAAATGCTCGCGAAACAACGCCAGGTGATGGTTTACGATCATTACGAAGCACTTCATTATTTCGCGCTATCAATTTCGAGTTGTACGTCAAGCCGGTAAGATTATATCAATACCTATCTGGCTCTCTTTAATCGGACGATACTTTTTAATGACGATGTCATTAAACAAAATTTCTTTATTATTTTGTAGAACAAAACTATTATGATTCTCGGTGTCGTAGCAATGTTGGGTTGTTCAGGGTATATATTTTACATGAATTCCGATCAAAGGAAAAACGATTACCAAGCTATGATGAAATCGGACGATACAGTAGTATTAGTAAGAAAAACTTCTAAATGGACTGACTGAATAAGAACGATATATTTGAACGATTATATATGATACTTTCTATAGTCTAATTATTATTCAATTTTTAATAATATATATATATATATTATCGACTATGTATATACATGTTTATATAGATTTATAAAGAGCTTGGAACAATAACATACTGAATTACACAAGCAACATTCAAGCGAGCCCTTTAATTTTATTTAAAAATTTATGATTTACTAATCAGAACTCTTATAAAAATTAATTAAATTATTGCCAAAAGATCTTACATTTTTCGATTGTCTTTACCAGCTTTTTCCTTGTCAAAAATTAGCTTAAAGAGCCATTACCTCTAGTGTTTTGCAATTATAACATTATGATACTCTATTATAAGTATTTGAATACACAACTCATATATTATTAATATTTATTATCAATAACAATTACATATCAATAAATCAATAAAAAAATTTGATTTAATTTTTATATTTTAAAAATACCTTTGTAACACTAAATGCATTCTACGTTTTCTTTTCTATAATATGCCATTAATCTGTAATTGTTACAAATATCTCACAATTTTACATAAAATTTTTATATAATAAAATTTGTATGCAAATTTTACTAAGATGTATTCCATCATGCCTAATAATAATTTTTTCTTATAATAGAAACAATTGCAATTATTATATATCATTAATTGTATTCGATATAACAACAATGTTATAAACATTCTATTAATAGCAACTACAGGTTAATGTATTTATGGATTTATATGAGAAGCTTCCACGAAATAAAGTCTAGTCAGTAAACTAAAAAAATAAAAGAAAAAGAATTTAATAATGGCCAAAATTTGTATTATACATAATTTTTCCACATAATCACCAATGGCTTCTATACATTTGGTATATTACTGCATCAGATGATGGGTAATTTGCTGAGTAACAAAGTTGTTGAGCCATACTGACGGCAAATTTCTTTGATACAAGTTTAAAAAAACTGATGCAATATTATGTTATATGAAAAAATAATGTATTTATGTAGATATTGTTAGTCATCACCAAATTTTTTTCTTTCTATTGATTTTTTTTTTATTACTGACCAGTTCTCATTTGTGATATCCTCTCATATAATTCTAGATTTTTTTTCAAGATATCAATCTATAGCGGTTTATATAAATTTATACAAATTTTACTGCTGCAAATATTGGCGTAGTTGGCAGTATAGGATATTTCTCTTTATATTTATATCATTGTGTCTGTCTTCTATGATTATTAGTTGAATTTAGAAGTTGGTCCTGATTTTTGTAAACAAAATAATTACTACAAAAATATATTCATATTATTAACTGTTCTGCCGTACATATAAAATTTTTTATGTGTAAGAGTCGTTCGTACTATATATATGTATGTATGAATGTATGTATGTATGTGTGTGTGTGTTCGACTTACATTTTTCAACATGTTTGTTGAGATAAAACTTTAATATGATATGTATAATTCTTTCTTAACAAAACTCATATATATATATATATATATATATATATATATATATATATATATATATATATATGTTTTTAACAGACAAGGAAGCCCACTCTGTGTTGGAGAGCAGTGAGTATCACTGATCCACAGCAAAGTTATTTTACTACATTCTAGAGCAGCAACAAAATTTGATATCTATAAACTTATTTTTTATCTCCTATCGTTTTTTTTCAAAACTCAACAATAACAGAAAACAAAGAATATAATTTCTTCCAGACTTATGTAAAAAGAAAAATTTAAAACATTATCAATCGAAAAATATCATTATATAATTTAATTTATAATATATTACGCTATCCTTCTTGTAACAATATTATTGTTACTGCCATTTTGAGAAAGCTTCTTCAAATTTGATCTAAATAAGATTTTTTTTTATATGATGAACTGCAAAAATAGATTAAAATTATTATTACTCAAATATGAAATATAGTATATCATACATTTTGCTTTTGATGAGGAACATCTTTTTTTATAACCTATCTATATATTCTTTTTACATTATTTAACAATTTTAATTGAATCACGTGATAAAAGTATGTAACAGATTAAAATAGAAAATCTTTCTAATTAAAATATCTAATCATAAATAAGTTATTCCTACATTTAACTTTACCAGTTTAAAGCACTCAACAGTTTTTATATTGTTCTAAGCTACGAGGTAACTTTTATATAATTTTATAATAATAAACTCTGTATTATATATATAAAAGAAGTCTCATGATGCGACACGATATAACTAATATATATGTATACTTATAAAATTTGGCATTATATAATACTTTGCAATATTTTGTGTTTTGTACTTTTGTCTTGTAAAATTTTAGAGTAAGGGAAAAAAGGGAAAACAAAAAAAAAAGAAAAACAATTTACCATAGGAAGGATAACTGTATCTCAAATAGTTTGATCTCAAAACAGGATATGAAGACAGAATGCATGATTGCATGTAATAAATTTCCATATTAGTCGAAAATAATCATTTCTCTGAACTAATTAGTTTTGAATTAGGTTGAATTTTGTTACGTACAAATTATTGCCATATTCGCTATGTTGAAGTTTGACTGTTAATTTGTACTTTGAATACTATGAAGTCTTAAGTTTAACACGTACAATCATTCTGTCCTTCTGGGAAGAGCTTTAGTGTTTCATTGATCGCGTTTGCCACATAATCCAAATTGAATTCGTTGAGTCCGCACATATTTATACGACCGCTGCGTAACATGTAGATGTGATATTGTTCTCTCAGATGCTGCACTTGTTTCTCTAAAAAAAAATTTTTTCTTCTATAATTATATTAAATTGCATTATAAAACTAGAGAAATATAATTTCTACAACTAACCGGTAAGTCCTGTATATGAGAACATTCCAATTTGTTGGATAATATGATCCCAAGTACCTGGAGTGCCCAATTTCAACAATCTATGATGCAAACCTGTTCTCATCTCTTTAATTCTACTGGACATTGTTCTAATATGATCTCTCCTAAGATATTAAATTACGTTATTTAAATAATTGATATATTATATTTTAATTATTTTATAGAGAGAATATATAGAATGTACAATACCATTCTTCAAAAAGTTCTGGGTTTCTTAATACTGTCGCGACAATTCGAGCACCATGATTAGGGGGATTGCTGTACATTCCTCGAATAATCAATGTCAATTGCGATTTAGCTTCAATTAATTCCTTTGTATCGGCCAACACAAAAACTATGTTGCCAACTCTTTCATTGTACAATCCAAAATTTTTTGCAAAGCTTTGCGTGCAGACAAATTCGATTCCACGTTCGGCGAACATTCGTATGGCGTACGCATCCTTATCTAAATCTCCACTTGCGAAACCCTGTTAAAGGATCACATAGATTGAGCATATTATGAAGATAATCATAACAAAATTACGTTATCTATTGATCTGATATTGACCTGATATGCACTGTCAAATAATGGAAAGAGTCGTTTATCTTGTATCACATCAGCTATTTTAGCCCATTGTTCTGGAGTTGGATCACATCCAGTAGGATTATGCGCGCACGCATGAAGAATAATTACGGCATTTTCTGGAGCATCTCTTAAATCATTGAGCATTCCTTCTAAATTGACACTACGGGTCTTCTCGTCCCAATATGTATATTCGCGAGCGTATTTGAATCCTCCATTAGTAAACACCAGTCTGTGGTTTTCTATCAATACATAATTTTACAATATACATGGATATTTTTACTGGTAAATGTTAACACAGATAATGTATTATATCTATAAATTTTCACTTACCCCAGGAAGGTATGCTGTAGTAAAAGGTATCGTAATGCAAAATACGACTTAAAAATTCAGCAGCAACACGCAATGCACCAGTACCAGAGAGTGATTGTATGCCGAAGGCACGACCTTGGGCAATAACAGGAGAATTTGAACCTAGTAACATACTCGTAGCAGCCGTACTAAATGCATCTAATCCAAGAACTGGTAAATATTCATGATTCTGTAGATCATCAGCAGCAAGTAATTTCTCCACTTTCCTTACAACTGGCAAGACCCATGGTTTACCCTCATTAGTGCGATAAGCTGAAAAGAATTTGTGTAAGTATATTTTGAGAAGAGTTGCATAATCTCAATAATTACTGTGCCATTAATTCATGTCAAATTATACAATATGTTACATAGATTACAAAGAGGAATATAAATTTGCCTTAATTTTTTGATTTATTAATAGAGCTCAAAAAATTAATATTTCTAGATATAACATACATTCTCTGTATATCTGTTTTAAAAATTAATTTCTAAAAATTTGTTTACATAAGATATAAAAATATAAAAAATAATTTTATTAGCTTTAATATCAGGCATTTGATAAAGCAGATTAATTTCTATTTATATCTACTGTATAATCTTTAACAAAATAATCAAGTGAAAAATTTATTTGTATTATTTGTAACACACACACATATATGTATGTAAATGGTAGAACAGTATGTGACATATTATGTAATCATTCTAGAGGTGACCCAAGAACACAAAGTATAGAGATACAGAAAATATACTATACACATATCATAGTTTATATTTATTATTAAAATATGCTAATCTGTAAGAGAGGAAAAGATGCAACATTATTCAAAGCACAACACATGTTATTATGAAAAATCTATATATATGAAATCAGTAGCGTGTTAACTTAATCTTTTTTTTTTTTTTTTTAGATAGTTTTAATATAGCGTTGATAAAGCGATCGTTTAAAAAATTATAACAAATCGTGAGAAAGACAGTAACGTACCTCCTATACTTAGATTGACTTTATTGTCATGAGAGTCGTCGACGAAAGCCTTTTGCAGCGCGAAAACCTCGATGGGAGGCCCCAATTTTATCCCCGTAAATCTGGTATTCATATCGTGAGGAATGCAACAATGTGATGAGTGCGATGAAGGAAGAAATCGTACGCGCGAAATTAAAATTTAATCTTCTTTCAAGTTCGGGGTCGGACGTGATAAATGGAAGAATACGCGAAGGTCAATGTGTCAAAACGTAGTTGCCCGCGTGAATATCTCGCAATCCGTGATTCGCCGATTGAACAGCCTACTATGTGTGTGTTGCATATATATGCTACGATTTTTATGACAGTATCAATTGACGTAAGAGGACACGGGAGAATGTAGCCATTTCGTAGATTATATGTTTTTCACCTTCGCACCATGCAGCGATTCTCAATGCTGTGAAATTATGTTGCGATCCTTAAGCTAAATACATACGCGGTCCAGCGAACTTAAAGCTGGACCGTATCAGACATCAGACTGCGTATTAAAGATTGAAGATTGAAAGATTGGAATTCGACTGATCGAAGAAAAGAAGGTAAATTTTTTTTTCTTTCTCTAATCCGTTACATTTTAATATTCAATCCTTAACGCATAATCTAATACGAGCTTAAGGTGTAGAAAAATCAACCAATCACGCGATAGCTCGTCTGGAATAGGCCTGTAGAACTTCTACAGTAGAAGTCGAGGAGCTCTTCCGTGATTGGTGTGTGCGAGTTCTGTCAAAAAAATAAAAAAAAAATAAATAAAAAAATCTTCAATCTATTTTACGAAAGTATAATCGAGCGAAGCAATTTTTATTTCGCGACATGCAAGTTTACGAGAAGATATAATGATTCCGAGAGGAATCGAGAGACGAAGACGCGGATTCGTCTGATAGATAATTGCGAGTAACATAACACTGATGGTACTCGCGATCTCGGTACCTTCGTGAATGCCTACTACGTGACACAATTGCTACGATAAATGAGCTTGCAAGACAGCCTGTTTTCCGAAGATGTCGAGTACGACGTAACCGTCTTCGCGAGAGACAAGACGCGCAAAAGGTATGTACAAGGAACGATTGTTATAACATATATGCACGAAATGGGATATCGACGTCGAGGCCGATGCAATCTTTGAAGGTTAACTTTTTTACAATATCCGTCAACGGCTACGAGAAATTAATTTTAATTTGACCTTGAATGATTACTTTGATATGTTACTTTATTTAGGCATATATACATATGTATATGTATAAAAAATGAATACATATGCGTGTATTTCACAGCAAATTAAACGGATATGTATGTATATCGTGTGTCCTCGGAGCGAAATTACCCGTGAGTGGCTTAATATAGATTTTATAAATAGCAACCTATACATCGATAAACCATCCTCGCTAAAGAGTTTCGAGAAGCTAAGATACGCTATATTCTCTTATGTATATACATATATTTACAATTTGTTTGTGTTATATAAATCGTCAAGTAATTTTGACATTTTTTTTATTGCGCACATATTTTCAATCTTATATACAATATAATCGCAAAAGAAAAAAAAAAATATATATATATATATATATATAGAGAGAGAGAGAGAGAGAGAAAGGAGAGGGTAATAAATTCATTTACGTTATTCCATGAAGAATAAAAAAACCCATTATTTATATATTAATGAAAAATGGCAAATATTAAAAAACAGCAATTATGAAACGTAATTTTTCAATACTGCCAATACCAGGACGTGAATAAGGCCAAGGGATATTTACGTTAATTATGGTCAATACTGGCGATCTATATCGAAACATTATTACTGCTTGTCGCACGTGGTCGCGCGCTTGTGACAGATCCGGCCAGTCCCACGTGGTCGTGGTTGTACGTGTGATTGCGCGAATTCGCGTATAAACGCGTGTAAACAATATATTACACAACAAAGCAGCATATATATTTTATTTCTGCTTTCTCACTCTCAAGTATACTTTACGTCACGTATATTTAATAATACAGATACGCTATATACACTGTACTCGCTCTCATTATAATCAATAAATAAATAAAAAAAAAAGACATAGTCGAGATGAAAGATAACTTTTAGCGCGATTGTCGAGTCGTGTGAGTCGATGAATAAGTCGCTATATAAGTCATCGAGTAACGAATGAGGGTGAAAGTGAACGCGCGGGTTACGTAAAAGTTAGCCGGCTTTTATATCCTCGTTGTTCCCCCCTTTTCTCACATCCTCTCTTTCTCTTTCTCCTCACGTAAGGCGTTACGTTCACCAAACGGCTGGCTCCATGCTCGTTCTTACTTTCAGCGAGAAACACGCGGTCTTTTCACTTTTGCAGAGCGCTTGTCTTCCCGCCCGTCAACAACTATCGCCGTTTCATAATACATCAGCTGGTGCAGAATCGTTTCCCGGACTTGTTGCACACATTCTCAATCGGTCAGGGCTCGGCCAGACGTACCGTGGTATGCTACAAGAGCGACGTGAGAAGGTCTCGCAGAAAATCATACTCTACCTAACATTTGCTATTTGTTTTTTGTCGATAATATTCCTGAATGCAACGATTTCCAATCTTTAATGATCTTAATGATGTAACGATAATGATGTATAATGAGCTAATGTATAATTGCTAAGCCGCGAACAAAAGTGAAATCGGTCGGAGCGATCCGCTCTCATTGCAAAATCATTCTATATCGTCATAATATGTTCCGAATCATGATTATGATTGTAATCCCAATTCTTTTCGAGCAATATGATTCTACAAAGAGAATTAAGCGTAACATTGTTTTTGTTGTAAAGAGATTGGGACCCAAAGCCGAATGCTCCTGAGTGCGGAAGAGGTCTTGCAACAAAACGAAGGGATACGATTGGCGGGATGGAAGACCGACAGTCGCCTTCAATGTCTCCGGAATACAAGCAGCTACAGCGACAAGGTGATTATAAGAATAAGTAATAGATAAGCGTGAGAGATAAGACATTGAAACAATACATAATGTGAGATGTGCATTTATATATGTATATATTTTTAGCTAAATCAGTACCAACGGTCGAGATATATAGGCCACCGGCAGCTAGAAAAGCTAACAACTGCTCGCTAATAAGCGGGACGCAAACGCAGTTGCAGTCAAATACAGATTCTTCTTCGGTCAAGTGAGACTTATTAAATTATTAAATTTATAGACAATTGCTTTTAATCTTAATATTCACACAAGAATAAAAAACTAGTAGAACCCTTTTTCTTCACTTTATTAGCATCGATTTTTACTCGATCAGTGTCAACTATTCCAAAATACATTATCGACATGTGCATTTATAGGAATGTACGGCAGAAACGACCCGATCGAGCGGTTTACGTACCTAGGCATCGAAGAAGCCTGGAGGAAAGGAGATCGCGAAATCCTCAAGTTTCTTCCGCAAATCACACAATGCTAAACGGAGATACGAATACAAATAATAATTCTAGATTGCAAGATACATGCTGTATTCGACAAAGTATAAGCAGCGACTCGAGTTTGGACAATCGAATCTTCGAGAGTCACGACATGAAGATAGAAAATGACCACTTTCCGCGAGAAAATTCTGTGGTTTCCGTGGATTCTAGGAAAATTCTCGACATGCATGATAGTACTGAATATACACATAAACTGTTGGAAGAATTAAAAGAGGATGTGCAAACTTCATCGAAAGAGAGGGAAACTATCGCGGCTGATAATTCTAATGAAAGTAGCACTAATTTTAATGTATCAAGATCATCTGACAAAGTCGAAATTAATGATGAATTGGTAAAAACGGCACAAGCGACCGTGAAAGAAAACCGCTTCTCAGTGCAACATTTAGATTGTAACAATACGATAGATAATGAAAATAGGCAATTGGTTGGACAGAACATAGTATCGGACATTTTGATACTTTCTGATAATACGCAAAAAAAACCGGAACGATCCGAACAAATCTCTCCGATTCTTGTAATACCACCTGAGAAAAAAGTAAAGAAGATTGAAAGGCAAAAAAGCAAACCGGTTCCACCGCCATCTCCACCTATGAAAATAAACCGAGACGAATGCGATTGGGACAGTCTGTTCGATGATAATGGCGATTGTCTGGATCCAACGTTAATAGAAGAGGTCAGTATACAAACCTATGCGTTTACATTAATATTTAATCTAGCGTTTGTCTATTCTGTTACTTGTAACATTTTAATTAATGTAGCATTGTTATTGTAATTAATTTATTTATGCACGCTGTCTTTCTATCTAGCTTACATCGGCGGTAGGCGAAGTGACGATAGAACAACCAAAGAATGATTACAAGACGTACAGCAAACAGGTCGAAGTGTCTAGTGACGAGTTTGCGCACGTTGTAGAAATTTACAATTTTCCCTCCGAGTTCAAGACTAGCGATTTGGCGGCTGTCTTCAGTTCTTTCAAGAATGGTGGCTTTGAACTAAAGTGGGTGGACGATACCCACTGTTTAGGAGTTTTCAGCAGTCCTCTCGTTGGTATACATACATATATTTGATAATTTATACTTTTAATGGTCAAACCTCCCTATTTTTAATATCTTTATATGCTTGACATATTTGCTACATTCCATCCATGCATAGAATAAAAATGTCATTAAATGCAGATTATTAAAAGATATTTCCATTTTGCACATTTGCTATTAAAACTTATTAGAGAATACAGGAAAAGTGAAACAAAATAGAAAGTTTATTTTCTATATGTATTAAGAATAGAGATGTTTGACCATACTAAAATAGTGTACTATATAATTTGTAATAATTTTTATTTAAGATAGTTTAAAAACGAATGTTAATTAGAAAATTATATTCGAAAAATTTTATTGACATTTTAATACTAATGATATGACAATTGACGTAATATATATATATTTATCGTTGACGATATTTGAAAACAGTTTTATTTAAACCAATTATAATCAGATGTATCACAATCAATTATATTCCTTTTTTTTTGTTTTTTTTATTACTTTTTTAAGCTGCCGAAGTATTAGCGTCAAATCATCCGTTTGTGAAAACGAGACCGCTTAGCGAAGCCACCGCCTTGAGTAAAACGAAAGCCAGAAGAACAGCAGAATTTCTGCAACCTTATAGAAATCGGCCGGAAACATGTGCCGCTTTGGCTAGAAGATTAGTTACAGGTGCATTGGGCGTGAAACTTGCTACAGCCAGACAAGAACGTGAGCATGAGAAGAATATACTGCGTGAAGCAAAAGGTAAATTGTGTTAATTCTACGAACAATATAAAAAGAAATAATATGACATTTGAAAGAAATTACTGAGAGAGAAATTCCTGCGTTACAGAGAAAAGACGATTAGCCAATAAGCAACGTGAGGATGTCTGGGAAGGCATAATACCTGCAAAGTAACATTTATATTATGCATTGCTAATGCATATTTACAGGGATTGTTTATACCTCGCTGTATTACTATATGATCTTTCACAAGATTATTATACAGTTGGTGATATTGCTCCCCTTGAAAATGTGTTCGTGGCTACATAATTTGTGTAGCCCGCATTGCAAGGCTAGCATAATGTTGGGTCTTTTCTAAGCAAGAACACACTACATTCACATTGTGTTACACATGTAAGGTACTTGCTGGAATGGGTGAAATCCCAAATTTAGTTTTTAAGAAAATCATCAGAGTGCATTACAGTTTTCCATTTTTAATGTTACAAATACAAACAATATAACAAGTGTTATTGCTACATCCTATACGATTGAATATTTTTATTTTTTCAATAAAACAGATCATTAAAAAAAGAAGAGAATTACATAACAGACCATTATTGTAACACTAAAAGAATATTAATGTAATAATCTATTCTTGATTATTAATATGTTAATAATCAATCATTTTTAAGATTAATCTGAATTTTAATCAGAATATTTTTAATCTTGTTTTGATTTTATTTTTATATAAACTATACAGATGATAAATCGTAAAATTATATTTTGTTTAATATTAAATATAAAATTTCTTGAAGTGTTGATAACAAACATGTTACACATTTGTATTTAGTTTTTTACAGTGTTAAGTAGTGTATAGAAAGAAAGAAGAGAGAGAGAGCACTGTGTCAAAGTTGAAACATAATGTCACACTGTCATCTGTGTATTTTACTGGAAAATATCCATTACCTACGTGTTAACAAATGTCTTAGATTTCACAGTAAGAACTTTATAACGCGCCTGTGTATATTTGTGCCTTACTCATCTATCCTCTTTATATTGATAAACAGCAAATTAAACATATACAAGATACATACATCTTTCTGATTTAAAAAATCGCGATAATTTATCACTAGATGAGTTTGGCATGCAAATATTTTGTAATTGGTAAATATTCATTTATCTTAAGAAAATTATCAAGACAATATTATCATTTTAGTATCATAAAGAAGGTACCTAACCATAGTAAAGAAGATTAACCATGTGTGCACCATTTTATATCTTTGTCATGCAAGAATTCAACTTATTTTTTAATGAATATTATAGTGCAAAGTCATCATTTTTTACAGAGTTAAAACCATAAATATCAAAATTATAAATGTAGTGTGGCTTACATATACACAGATTTTAAAAAAAAATGGAACAATTTTTTAATATTATTTTAATATTTGTCACATATTGTTATGAGTTTATACATAGCAACATATATGATAATATATAGTAGAATAATTGCGAGACAATAAGTGGCAATAGAATTCTTTCACATATACATCGATTCATCACATAGTAATATATCAAAATATATCTTTACAAAGTTTTATAGAGATCGACAACACAATATATTTACTGAAGAGGTAATCATAGCATATATACATATATATAATTTATTATATATGTATATATATGTATATATTAAAATTATATATTGCAGAATAAAAAAAATTTTATATGTCTGACTTAGGCCACTTACATATCTGTTATATTTACATAATACAAATGTTACAAATCGACGCACAATCATTTTATCTATTCATATTACAGAATTGCTGAGTATAACGAAAATGGATTGTATTTTTATATACAGTTGTTACCGATATATGAAATAAAGATGTGTGTTGCCTATCCCTAGTCAACATATATACATGCAAAGATATTACCTATGTGTGTTGATTCATATTATGTCACGAATTGAATAAAAGGATTTTTCTTGAAGAATAAAAATAAAGATATATATATTTTCTATATATAATTCAATTTTCTCTATATTTACATAATGTCAATATAGATACATACTTATTTGAGTTTCTTTGAAAAGTAACATTTGCAAAGTGTATAAAAAAAAAAAAGTTACATTGACGATATATAATATACGACGATAGAATCTTAATTGCATTCAAAGGTCTATTGATAAATGGACGCTAAATTGATACATATATAAAAAATTATATTAAAAATTATAACAAATTCCTTTTATGTTTCATGTTTATATCTTTTTCATTTCTTTTTAGTGGCAGTATTACAACTTCCGTTTCGTAAAATACAGCTACACGGTAGCAAATCCTTTTTAGTTCATATTTATGGTAAAAAACGTTTTTCTCCCTTTCCATGAAAACGCTATGTAATCTAATTTATTCATCAAAACATGAGAAATCAATTTAGGAATGAAATAATCATTACCACTTGCTACCTTTCTTCTTTTTTTTCTGCTGGACTTTGCGTTGTTGCTGACGTGGTCCTGATGTTTCAACTGCAGGACTGTGGCGAGGATTCGGAGAAGGTTTAGCGTTCGCAGGCATTTTCGTAATGTCGCTGTGGTGTAAAATATATTATTAGTTTTTTTTTTAAACAAATAGTTTATCGTGTATTTACTATAACAAAAAAATATATTGTGCTTGCATATACGTACTAAAGGTCACTGGCTCCTGTAGCGGCTCCTTGTGTCCCTTTCATAGCGGCATCCCTATTCCTTCTATCCCGTTTTTTACGGAAACCGCTGCGTTCGTGTCTCGGTAACCATCGTTCTGGATCAGGCGGAACGTCTGGATCATAGTTCTTCGGCATTTTACGAATGCGTTTACGTTTCTTGTGCTTCTTTTGAATTACATCCGACACTGGTTTACTGATAAAGAATCAAAACACATGATTTTCGAATATATATTTGGTATGTAAGTTGTGACTGAAATAACTTTATTATATTTACCCAGGAGAAGGTTCAATCTTTTTCTTCACCACTTTAGTTCCAATAACCCAATTGCTACTCTCCAATGCATCAACGTCGATAGTTTCAGCAAGATCGTGAAGCGGTGGTAATCTTTTAGATAAAGACTGCGCTTTAGTAGGACAGAACTGTACATAAGCGACCACTAATTGAGCTAAAGTCTTGATATCAGATGGCGAAGCATCTACTAATTCTTGTAGGATGTCGGCAGCGATCTTGAGCTCTCCACCGCGTAAGTAGAAATTGGCAGCCTGCCGCCATAATTCTCCCACATTTTTAGTGGTTTCCTAAAAGGAAATCTTTCTTGTAAAAAGTGCTGCGCAAGAGACTAACTACTCACACACACATATATATATCTTGAATACGCACATTATGTTTTTTATAGTAAGCGACTGCATTCTTTAGAGCAGCCGACGCTCTTTCCCGATCGTTATCAGCCATATAAAGCGTAACGAGTGCACTGACTATTCCAGGTAGAGATCTATCCCTTTCGTTTATATTCTCAAGAATAGCGATTGCCTCTTTTCTTTCATCATGACTCAGAAGAACTTGCACACTAGCCAATTTCATAAGCAATTCCTTCTCGCCGACCGCATGCTCGATCAATAACTTCGCCGCTTCTTTCGCTTTACCTTCCTTGCTAAGTTGTACAGCTTTTATAAACATTGCATCTGCTGCAAGTGTAGGATGATCTTTTGCGAGATTATTACATAGTTGGTGGCATTGCTCTCCCTGGAAATGTAATGAGTGTCATCTCTTTGTAAATAACAAAAGATTAATAGATATGATATTATAAATGTATTATAAGACTCACTTGATCTGTGTAAAACGCTAATAGACACTGATTGTATCCAATGTTTCTTCTTTGCCTGGAAGTTAATTTGTGCTCTAGATTTTCATGAGTAGCACTTTTCATTCTCTTTTTACTATCAAACACATTTTGATCTTTATTCAGACATACTAAATTGTTATTGGCTACGGCAATCAATGCGATGTCATCTGGTTTGGCTTTTAGAACAGCAGTGTACAATGCTTGTGCTTCTTTTTCTCGACCTTGCAATTGCAGGCAATAACCAAGCTGTACACGAATTATACCCAATTCATTTTCAATTTCTTCTTCGGATGCTCCGTCTTCCTCTAAACCTTCCTTACACAATTTCTCAGCAGCTCTTAATTTTTTTTCTGCTTCTATTAAAACAGCTCTATCATCCCTGTTTCTTTGTGCGAGTAAATGACATGCAGCATTATATGTTAATTCATAAGTATGTTCATGTAACGAAGGAACTTCTAAATCCTAAAAATTATTTGCAATATATTTTTAGAAACATTCTTGTATTAAAAGCTCTATATCAATATCTTAATTAAGATCTTAAGTTACCAAGTTGCATTGAACTTACAGAACCCTCAATCACTAAGTTTCCAAGAACAGCTGCAAGATTTGTTTCCCTCTCTTCTTCATAGTCATCGTGTGAATTCTTAATAATGTCTCTGTATATTGCGAAACATTCTTCATATCTTTCTAGACGATATAATACCTGGGCTTTTAATTCCTTGATTTTCAAGGAAGGATTTTGTACATTTTCTATCACTTTTAACGCTTCAGAAATTTGATTTAAACGATAGAGACAGTATCCTTTTTCAAAATCTAGATTCCTAAGTTAGAAATAAAATTTATATCATAAAAATATTATATTTATTGTAATATTAAGTAATATTATTAAACAGTATCATCATACGTTGCTAATTTCGGGGTTTTAACGATAGCTTGTAACGCATCGTTGAACTTGGACAGCTGGATATAGCAAACAATTTTATAGTGAAACGCTGCTTCTTCATCTTGAGAAATGCCTAAAACTAAACGGCAGAGTATGAATTATTTCATAGCTTTATGTAAACGATATGTTTTTCTCACTTTGGGATACTTTTACTACCGTAAACAAATTATTTCAAAGCACGATATATAATTTTATGAAAATATGTGTGAGACGATATGAAAACATCACACCATAATCGAGCAAGATTATTTTACGATGATTATTGACTTAGTTTTCATTATTTCAATAAATAATTAAATTTACTTCTGTTCGCAGTTTTCAAGGCCCTTTCGTATTCCCCGTTCTGTCCTAATTTGTTTAATTCCGTATACAGTAAAACAAGGTTATTTTCCTTCGAAGCCATGTTTTTCAATTCAGATCTCAGATCTCAGATCTTCTTTGATATACATACGTAACATACGTGTGTCAACGTGGAGCCATAGATAATGAGCTCTATAGTATCATAACAAGGAGATTGGAGTGACTGAAGTGAATCTTTCTTAGAGAGAAGCCTGAGAGGGGTCATGCCGCCGTTTTTCATAAAACACTTTTTCTAGTTGACACAGTAGCGTCAACTAGATTCATTTTAGAGCCGATGTACTACATGGCCAAATTCAGTTTTCGATGCCATGGTAAAACGGTCGATTGGTGCATGTCCGTGCTAGATCCATAATTGTGGATCAAAATTTTGCGGAGAAATATTATGGATTTATTAATGTTTTATTAGCTATGCATCGTTTAGTTTTTTATCGTTTATGTTGAATTTCGAACATAAAACAATCAGAGTCTCCCAATATTTTTAGGAAGCTTACGAAAACTATATAAATTCATCCGTTTCAGTGAGAAATAAAACTAATATAAAAAATGAATTATAAATTCTGTTCTATTTTTAAGTTTATTGAAAGTTTCATATCATATTATATATATATTTATATTTAATTCTAATTTTTTGTAACCCGATTCATATGGATTGATATAACTTGGCTCTACATTGATTAGAGCAATTTATTGTAAAATAACGTCTATATGCCAAAAGATATTTCGCGGATATTTTACCACGTCTGAAAAAGAACAAAAAGAGGTAGTGATTTAAAATTTGCAGATTAATTTACGATAATATGTTAAATTTTCTATAGTACGAATTATACGCGTCAGATGATAAATTATTTTTTATTAATTAAGAATAATTACAAATTTATATAAATATAATTAATTATATTTTCTTATAGTTTTATCCGTATTTTATTGTTTTTTAAGTAGTTTTAATTGATGACAGCGTTAATTAATTTTTTCACGTTTATATGATAGCCGGTAATACTATCAGCTATCAGATTTTCGCAAAATGTTATAAAATGTCAAAAAATCGCGATCTTTTGTGCAATATTTTTGCATATTTTGTTTTTTTTAGCGTGTAAATTGTTAAGAGTGTTTTTTCTATCTTGTGGAATTCCATTCAGAATTTTAATTAAAAAGTCGGAAATGCGAAAATAATACTTTTCTCAGAACATTTAGATATGTATTTATATGGCATTAATTTCAAAAACGATTAAAATTCTTTTTTCTCTATTATTATTTTTTTTTATTACTTTTATTATAAAAATATACAAAGAAGTAACCAAAAATTGTGTTGTACAATTTATCGTAAATCGGAGATTATGAAATAATAACAATAATTTTAATATATTCATAATTTTTGCCACATATAAAATTATTAATATTAATAAAATTAAATATAAATATTTAATATTATATAATATTAATGATTTAATTAATAACATTTATATAATTTTTATATTAAAAATATTAAAAACAAAATTGCTTAAAAATAATAATAACAACATACGACGAAACATCGATATAAATATTCACAATAAAAGAGAGGCATCTCGCATGTTTTGTTAAAAACTAGCAATGCATATATATATATATATATATATATATATATATACGTTTATATATATATATATGTATATACATTCTGTGTAAAAAAATTTTATTTAGAAAAAGAATATTGCTTCTGATATAGAAAATTATTGTATATAACATAAATATTTAGAATAAAAAGCATCACACAAAACTTTGATCTCTATTAATATAAATATAGTTGACAGCATCTAGCACTCAAGTTTATATATATATATGCGCATAATATTCTTTTTACCATTAGAAAGATTAGTTATATTGTATAATGTATTAAAATATTATAATAATTATTATTAAAGTATTATAATAAAACATATTGAAAAAAAAAATATCAAAAAACTATTTCTCACTTTTTCTTAAAATAATGAGTATAATATAGGTAAAACATAAAAAGTTAACATAAGTTTCTCGATACTAGGATGTATTTTGTGTTCAAAGATAAATTATATATATATATAATTTACATACGTAAATATTATATGTATATATATATATATATATATATATATATATATATATATTTAATATATAATCATATATATAAAATATATATACAATTATGAATTTTTTTCACACAAAAATATATTTTATTTAAAGGAAACTTTCTTAATTTTTTGTTTTTTAATTATAATATAAAATTGACTAATCTTTTTGAAAGAAAAAAATTGTACTGGCTTCTGAACTTACAACTTGTATATATAAAAATAAGTATAGTGAATTTCACATCTATCAATAGATACTTTTTGTATTATTATATCTTTAAAGATAATATGACAAAATCTTTTTGATCAGTTTATCTTAGGTAAGTTTCAAAAGAATTCGTGAAAAATTTTGTTTTAAACCTTTATCAAGAATAAAATAGCACAGTTTTTTTTATCATTCATTTAAGTTGATAATTTAAGTTTAATTATTCTTTATTTTCTTCAATAGCCAGAAGATTCCTAAAACGATATTTCTGATTTGCGATTTGATGTAGACGCTGTCTTATTTTGTGATATATAGACGAAATATATCGTCTTATCATATTTGTCACACATTTATTTATCTGAAATAAATTATTATTAATAAAATCAATAATTTTTTTTACTCTATAAAAATATAACATGATATTTCTGATTTTTCTCTAATATGATGCGACATAATATACATATATATATATATATATATGACATATATAAAAAAATATAAATAAATTTAAGAATAAGAAATTTAATAAATATATTATTTGTCTCTCATCTGTTCATATCATTTACCTCATCCTGTGTAATAATGTCATACTCAAGAATGACTGTTATTTCATTTCTAATTAGAATTGTATCCACAAATTCTTTTATCTGAAACACATTATTTCGATATATGCTATTAAAAATAAATAATTAAATTTTACAATATAAGAATCGTAGACATAACATAAAATTTTTTACTTTTAGCATAATTGGAACAAGATAATTTATAATAAAAATAAAATATGTAAAATATTTATAAACATATAAGTTTAATAAAATGGGAAATCGATGTAAGAGTCAGTATAATATTTGAATGCACAAAATTTACCATCTTCAGTTGTTTCTCAGAATATACGTGGTTAATAAGATCAATTAACACTATAATCCCATTTAATTGTCTATACAAACAAAATAAAAGGTTATAATATATATGACAAACTTTTTTATGATATATTGATATGAATGGTATATATTTATGTAAAAAAATATTATTACCTGGGTTTAACATCCGCAAATTTCGTTAATATGTAATTAAGCACTTGATCACGTCTTGCATGCCTTTCAATAATATTGTGAAAATAATAAAGATGATCTATGACTTGAATTTGATCATAACGATCTTTTGGCACTTTTGTTAGCATTCTATATTTAATAGTGAAAATATTTGTCGAACAACTGAGGAATTTTAATAGTTTCCTATCAAGTTTCCATGTATACGTTTGCCGTACTGTGTCCCAAGTCAGACTATTAGATGGTATTAAGCCATTACAATACATCCAGTCTTTCCACCCTTGAAAAAGTCTACGAATTTAGAAAAAAAAAAATTAAAAATATATTCTAAAAATTTTATAATTTTGTATCTCGTATTCTCATGTCATATATTTTAATTAATTAATTAAAGGCGTCGCAAAAGATATAAGAAAAATGTAATTAAAACCACAATTGTAAGAAAAAGTAATACTCGGTTTGTGTAGAATTCTTGAGATATTCTTTCAATTTAGTATTGGCTATCTTCCAGCATTCGGTATCACCGAGAAGACATATCCATTTAGCGGCTTCATGCCTTAAACATTTTGTAAGGTCATCGTCTTGCGATGATTCATCGTATTTTATTTCCAGAAGAAGTTTAAATAAATTGTTCATTAATTTACTCTAAAAATTATTAAATAATATAAATTTTATACTAATATATGTTTGTATATATTGTATGTATTGTATATATGTATACACATTTCGATATACGATAATTAATAATCAAAGTAGAAAAATGAAGACTGAAGGAGAACTAAAGAGCTGAAGAAGCTCTTCCTTTTTTAAATTTTTTATTTTTTAAATAAATGAATTTACGAAGAGGCATAATATTAAATATTGTTTAGCTATAGACACAGGCACGAGTGCATGCCTATGCGCAGATGTGTGTGCATGAGTGTGGGTGAATGAGCGTGAGTGTGTACAAATATTTAATATGTTTTTATTAACGAAGATAGAGTTATTGAGAATATATTGTTATTTACCTTGAGTGTATAGATTCTTTCGTCTGAAAATGGTAAGATAGTTGACATGTCTTCAAGAGCCTTAAACATAGGATACCATGCCACATAATCTTTCTCTTGCGATAAGTATTTTATGAGTTCAAAAAATATGAACGGTTTGAGTTGGCCGTTCATCACGAAGTAATATGCGTCGTCAATAATTTGAGCACGATTGAGAATATGTATGTTCTTATATAGCGTAATATTATTCAAGTAATTCGCAATCCTTAGCCAATTGTCAGATTCATAATTAACACGATAATATCCTGCCATAAATTATATAATAAATTAAATTTTATTGATAATTAAATTTTGGGACGTTTAAAGAGAGAGAAAGAGAGAGATTTATCAAGATATATCTTTATATATCTGTGTATCTTTTTTTTCTTTATGTTGAAAGCACAGAAAAAAGTGCATAAAAAAATGCGCCTTTTATAAACAAGAATGCAAATTGTATTATTCACAATTATATGATTTGCAATATTGTATTATATGTATTAATAATTGAGAGTTTTATGAGATTTAGCTGCGCAATAAATCTTGAATAAAAACACAATTTTGATTATGTTTAATTAATTACTAAATTACATTAATGACTAAATTATACTGTACAATATAATTTTTATTACGTGTTACGTTTATATAAAGTATACTTTTTATAAATTTTTATAAGACACGTAATAGCATAATGTAAAGATTTTCCGCAAAATTACTACTTATAAAAAAAAGTTGCATGTGTATTATTAAAGAATTTAAATTAAGTGGCGAAAAAATTTGATTAAAAAATTTGTTTACGAAAATTTGTGATATCTCTCTTAATGGTTCATATAATTTTCATGATTCAAAATTCTATCTATATTATATGTATGAAAAGCAAAAAGTGATCGGTGAGATGTTATCTATTCGCAAGATTTACCATGTTATGTATTTTATTGCACATAATCATGTTTATTCATTGTGTAAGAAATCTTAAAATTTTATGTATTTTAAAAATGCAAATATTCGAACACAGAAATTTAAGAGTGAAATAAAATCTTAATTATATATAATAAACACATTTATATATTAATCAATAAAATCAACAATTAATATTTACCTATTTGTTGTAAATTAATTATTATCCACTCGTTCATGAAACGAGGAAAAAACAACTTAGTTTTACTCGAGAGAGTTATCCACCAATGGGGGATCGTATGCCAATCAGATGATTTAGACTCCATATGCTTTTCCCAAACTATAGTTAAAGGTATCCTCAAGTTCATATCCAATTCTAAGCTATCAATATTTTCTATCGATATATTCAAATAATGACTATCGTGTTCTCTAACTTTCAATATAGGATAATGTTTTTGCCGTGTCCAAGAATCCAGTTTTTCTTTTACATTAAATTCTCCAATAGTAGATATTTTTAACACATCATAGGTAGTTTGCATAGCGTCCCAGAAATCATCCAAAGTTGCTGATCTAATAATAAGCTAACTAAGTTTTCAAAACTTTACATTTCTGGTATTAAACATGCATATAACAGATTTTGCATCAAAGAATTATTATTTAATATACGTGCATTGATACATTCCGTATCTAGTTTTGCGTAATTTTATAGTTAGTATTTTGAAACATTTTATTAAATTAATATATATATATATATATATATATATATATATATATATATATATACACATATTATATATATTATTTTGTACGTATAATAATTAAAAATTAATTATAAAAATATAATAAAAATAATATAAAATGAAAGAAATATGTCTTGAAATATAATGTCAGAGTGAAGAGAAAATGCAAAAAGTAAATGAGTTACATAAAAGGATATAGATAGGATATATATAAAGAGGAATAGAGAAAACGTATATAATAAAAAACACAATGTGGATATCAAAAATAAAAAAAGAGCAAAAGACACAATTTAAAAAAATTAATACAGAAAAAAAACGTGAGATTACAGGAAAAAAATTGATTTTAGTAGAATAAAAATTATAATGATTAGAAATGTTTTGAGAGAGGAATTTGAAGTAAAAGCTAGAATAACGAGAATAGAAGCAGTTGCCCGATAAGAGAAGAGAGACATAATAGCGAAACCAAAGGACAGTAGAAAAGAAAAGGAGAATGTAATATATTATGAGATAGAAATAGTGTATTGTTCTTGATATTATTTTAATTTTATATTTATTTCTATAATACGCAATTATTGTATTACTCACTGTTTTTTAAAAAATATCTCCAGACCCTCATAAAACACATCATCGGTAAGACAATACCGCAACATGCGCAATATACTAGGTGCTACAAAAAATCATATCATATAAAATGATTGATTATTTGTGTGTATGTGTGTTTAAATACATTTCAATTAAATATATTCAAGCATTTATATAGTTTCGTAAAAACATTAGCCATTTTATGAAAAAAAAAAAATTTCTTTTAAATTTTACATCAGTATATGTTTATATATATTATAGATTTTTTCTCCATTTTTCGCAACAAAATTATTATGTAATAATAAAGGAGAAGACAAATTAGTTAGCGTTTTTTTTTTCACGATATTTATCTTTATGAATATTATAGATAACCATTTAATTATATTTACTCACCCTTGATATAATAGGAAAAAGAGAAAAGTGAATTAATTTCAGAAGGTCTGTTGATCGTTGATGTAAGAGGCTCCATAATAGAATGGGTGTCCAAACGTAAAGATTCTTGTTGGATCTGAACTACGTACAGTTCTGTTATACGAGATTCTGGATAAATCTGAAGATGACAATTTTGATGTGATTAATAGTTTTAATCGGAAGAGAATACTATTTATGCACAATTACTGTTCGCGATATTGTTTGCTATATCTGTTACTGTCGAAATTTTTATTTTTTATTAAGTAAAAGAATATAACAGAAAATATCTCTAAACTTAAGTGCATACGATAAAACTTATTTGGAATTAGCATTGTAATTATAAAAAAAAAAAAGAAAAAAAATTGTATTGCGTATTACGTTAAAATTGAATTGTGTATTTTTTTTTGTATATTTAAATTAAAACATTTACCGTATTTTGATTAAAGTATTTTCTATATTTTCAATTTTATAAAAAAACTTAAAAATATTGCACACATAATGATTATCGTTATGATATTAACGGATTAATAAAAAGAGTTATGAACTTTTTTATATCGTTATATTAATAGCATTTTGCTTTAATTAAAAAACAAAATAACACTATATTGATATATATATTGTATATATATAAAAAAAAAAACCTTGTTGATGATATCTATTCCTAACAACGTAGCAATACCCTCGTACAACCAATGGTAAGACCACCAAGATGCTGAATTCATTCGAATATTTAACCACTGATGTACCATTTCACGTGCTATTAAATGCGCTATTTGTATTTTGTGCGCAACGGAATCTACTTCATCATCATAGGTAAGAGCTGTTTCCCTAAAAACATTTCTTATAATATGATTATGTCCAGTATTTACTACAAACACGTAGTTTATCAACAACTAATTAATAAGTAATCTACAAATAAATAATAAATATGTAAATGCAAACAATTCTCTATTTCATTCCAATATGTTAGATTATAACGTAAAATGATTTGTAGCACATAAGTATTTTTTATTTAAAAGAACGAAATATAAATTGCGACTTGAGAAAAAAAAGTTTATATTTATCTCATAAATATTATTAATTATATGATGACCTTAAAGTGATGAATAAATTTTGCTGCTATGTTTAATAATTGTTTAGAAAATAGCATATATTAACTAAATATGTAGACAAATAATACATAAGGAAAGAGAAAATCATATTTTTCAAAATCATAATGTAGTGTTTCTAAGTGTGCGCATTTATTTCATAAGAAATGTCTTGTAATAAAATATAATTTATTTTACTTATTAATGTACTTTACATTACCGTTAATATAAATTTGTTTATGAAAATATTATATTATATTATATATATATATTTCTTTTTTTTATTTTCTAGTTAAGTAATAATGATGATTCGAGTAAATAATAAAAATATCTCTCTCTCTCTCTCTCTCTCTTTGTTTATTAATACTTTATTATTCTTTTTACTTTAATTATATATACGTTACCTATAAAAAATGAGCTTCCATTTTTTTATGCTATTATGTGGAAGATTTGGAACCAGGACATGTTGCACTGTCGAAATCTTTTCCAAATCTTCTTTAGATGTCGTATTTTTATCAAAGAACGATATAACATGTGCAATAATGCTCCTCGCAAACTTTATTTGCGGTACCAAATTTGATCTGCACCATATGTTTATCCCTATTTTAGGAAATTTCGCTACTTCATACGAGACATTTGAAGTTACTAGGAATGCGACGAGATAGGTGGAGATCGCAGGAGTATAATTGAAGCGTGTCCATACCATTACATCATATTTATCAATTGTATGTCTTTCCTCTAAATCTTCCAAATTTTTCGGCATATTCGATAAAACTATACACGATTTATGATGCTTTATACTTATATTAAAAATGGACTTAAATGTCGGCTCATCCCAACATGGAAATATTTGTCGAGCGCCAATTGCTTGGAAAGACGTTGCCAAAAACCTACCACATTTTAACGGAATATCTTATAACGAATACATATCTTATATAACGAATACATGTTCAGTCATCGTTGTTATTAGGTATTGATATTGAATGGAGAATGTAAATAAATCTTATGAATAATGATTTAAAAAATAATATTTTAGTACATCTTATTGTAATAATATTATTATATATAATTATCATATTGTGTTAGTACATGCTTTTGTCATTATGGTTTTGTCGTTTTATATTTTTAGTTTTAAAATGTGCATTTTTTAAAAAAGTGAAATAATTAGCATTTTTTAATATGCAAAATTGTCTTACACAGACAGATATATCAATATATTTTAAATCACGATGTCTAAATCCTTCGAAGCGAAAATATATTATGCAAGAAGAAAAATAATTTTATTGACATGTTTATATAAAAATAGTAATAAATGACATTTACGTAATGATAAAACTGGCGTATTTTTAACATTTTCAACATACTCGATATTTACTTACGATTGATTTCCTTTTTCGTTTACAATGAAAGTTTTGAAAATACTTTCTCCATCATTTAAAGTAGCGTCGAACTTCATTTTGAGAAGGTAGAATCCTTCTGATAGTTTTTTAGGGAAATGAAAGGCGAGAATGTGACTTTCATTATTATATGTACTACTCGTTGGAACCCAATAATATGGAACACCAAAAATATGTACCCATTCCTTGATAAGAATAATGTTTTTTATTTTTATTTTCGGCTGTTGTGCGTGCAAACTTATGCTCCACGTTGGTCGATTGATTTTGATGTGTACATTACAATCGCCGGAGAAGTGTTTTGCTTCTGTAAATTGGATGCTTAGTATATAATAGTTCGGTTGTATGTAATCTGGTAAACGGTATGCAGTTGCTAAATCTGAATTATGTTCCCAATTGTTGACTTGAGTTGCTAAATCTGAATTATTTTCCCAATTTGTGTTGATTAAAGGTGCTGTCTCTCCGATGAATATTAACACGCTGTTTAATAATAGTTTTAAGAATACCATGTCGATTCCTCTCGTTATGTACCATATATCTGTAAACGTTTCTTTCTTTGTTAAAACAAAATATATAATTAAAAATAAAATAAAACCGAGATTCTCCTTTTTCTATTACATGTAACTTTGCTGATTAAATTGATTAAATTTAATCGTATGTATATTGATACTCACAACATAATTTTTGATATACCGGTTGTGCTTATATATATATCAAACAAATAAACAATCAATAAAAAGTTGAAACAAAACTAAATTTTGAAATGTTACACAAAGTAAATGACAAGCGATACACAACATGTTATGATACGTCAATGTTTAAGACATGTCAATAATATTCCGCGAGTTATATTCCGATAATTACATACTAAAAGCGATTCCTTTAGATTCCATTAGCAGAAATTTTTGTTATATCTTTAAATTAAATATTAATAACAAAAAAAAATGAAATTTTTGTATACAATTCAGCATCTTAAAATATTTTTTCTATTAATAGAAAATTTCTATTGCAAAGAATTTTGTCTCTGCCGTAAATTAAAAGAATTTTTGGCCAAAATAATGTTCGCAATTTACTAATAAATTGAAAATAAAAATAAAAAGGATTTTAAAAAATTCAATTGTATTTTAAAAGAGATTTTAAATTAAACATAGATTATATATTAATCTAATTTAGACGTGTTTTAATTTTGGAAGAGAAGTGCGCTAAATTTATAACAATTATTCGCACGCATTCACAAGATATATTATTGACATATTTTAAAAGTCATACGACTTTTATCATATTCCTTTTTCGATACAGTATTATTGTTGATCTTGTGTTATATATATATATATATACATGTTATATATACATTTGATCGTTATTATTTAGTGAGATAAAATTTATGCAAACGCTCTTTAAGCAAATTAAATAAAAAATAAATATTAGCGATTATTCCGTTCACACATACATTTTTGTTATATACATTTTTCTTAACAACGAAAACTAGTAGTATCTCGCCTATTATTATGTTAATAATGTAATTTTAAGAATCATATGCATATGTATATGTTTATATTATATTTACCATAATTTTCTAATTTGTAAAATAAAATGTACAAACGCCATTAAATGTTTCTAAGATTATGAAATTTTTTTTTGTCTCTTTAACGAATTAATAAAATATACAATAATTCAAATTCTTTTAAACAAAAAATTTTTTAAATTTGATATTAAATTTCTAAGAGACCAAGGTCATTTTAGCATTTCTTCTTATATTATACGGATGATTTATTATCTCTCATAAAGATTACTTTTAGAAAAAAACTGTGCTTGTCAAATTTATATCTTAATATAATGATTAAATTCTTATATCTTAAAATGATTTAAATTATATTCCTGCATTTATGAAAGAGAGATATAATGGTTTGATGATAAATGGTTTTTTTTCTAATAACTTACCTTGTATATTGAAATTATCTAGCAACGTTACAGCTCTTTAAAGTTGATTGCGATTAGCATATTATTATCACGAATTGTTAATAGCGAAAGTATGCATACATAATCACGATCTTATCATTACAATAGACTGCTGAAAATTAACGTTTCCAAAATATCTGATACATTATAAGTAATATCTTTAATGTAAACAGATTCCAAGGTTATCCGATTGTTTTTGTAATCCATGAACGTCGAATCAATATGTAATAAGGTAGATTTAAATTTTCTCAATTTAACGTAATTTATTTTGCAATGCACGAGAACAACGGGGAAATTATATTCTGTATTTAAACTCTCTTTTATAAGTACATAGTTTTTTTGCTGGAAAATATGTGTGAAATTAGTATAGCACGTATAAAATTAATAACTTTTTTTTCATATATTCTGTAATCAATGTAAATCAAAAGTTTTCTTATAGAAAAAATAGCAAAACATATAATTTTTGATTATATTGTTAAATAAATACATCAGTTTAATGATTATATATATACATGTTTCCACACACACACACAATAAATTAGACTGAAAAATAGTAATCTCTGATTAATTTCAAGTATACTTTAATACTATGACTCGAAGTTTTGTAAAAATAATGTGCGATTGTCAAAGATAAAATTGAAGAAGTACATTATAAATCTTATTTATGTTGATAGAGAAAAATTTGCCTTCAGTTTGTTCATAGAAACGATGAAAACCAAATGCACTAATTCTAAAATAGTTTTATATTTTTTATTATAATTTTGGATATAGTTTTATGACACGATTGAATGTAAAATCTCATGATTTCAGACGAGAAAATTGTATAAGAAATACATAATTATAATGAAGTACTGACAGAACTTGCATGCGAAAAACAATGCAAATTAATGACACCAAGAATTTGGATTATAAAAATATATATAAAAGAAATAAAAGTATAAAAAAATTGTGCTATGCAATTTATTGTAATACAAACTTAACATAACAATATTATAACAATAGTTTTAATATATTCATAATTTTTATGCCATATATAAAATTATCAATATTAACAAAATTAAATACAAGTATTTAATATTATATAATATGAATAATTTAATAACATATATATATATATAATTTTTAATATTAGAAATATTAAAAACAATTGCATAAAAATATTAATAACAACATGTGATAAATCATTGTTATAAATATTCAGACTAAGAAGCATTTCACAGATGTTTTCAAAAACTAGCATTATACATATACGCATATATTTTATCATTATTGTGTTAAAAAACTTTTTATAAAAAATATTATTTCTGAGTTGAAACGATACTGAAAATTAATTTATGTAGCACAAGTGTCTAGAATAAAGAGCGTACCAAACTTTGATCTCTATTAACATGAATATACATTTGATACAATATTTAGCACTTAAGATTATATATGCGCATAATATTTGTTTATATAATTAAAAAGATTAGAGTTACGATATATTACTAAAGTATTATAATATCCATAATCTTAAAACATGTTTAAAAAGATATATGATATACATAATCGTAAAATATTGTTAAAATATATCAGAAAAGTTTTTCGCTTTTTATTAAATATTACATGTAATAAAATAAAATAAAAGATGAAAAGCACATGTATATGTGTATATTAACATAAGTTTCCCGACGGTAGATGTATTCGTTTAGAGTTAATTTTATATATATATATATATATATATATATATATATATATATATATATATATATAGATAGATAGAAAAATTACATATATGTATAAAATTTATTTATTATATATATATATATATATAAATATATACACATATTAATATGTATTTGATATATAATTATATTTATAAAATTCTGAATCTTAAAGAAAAAATATGTTTTGTTCAAAGGAAACTTTCCGTTATATTATATTTTACATTTTTACTTTAGTATGAAACTGACTAATCTTTTTAAAACAAAAAAAATTATGCTATTATAACTTTTGAATTTACAAATTATATACATAAAATACAGTATATTTTAATGTTATATCATAGTTCTACATTCTACATCATTAATGTGCTACAATTTTTTTTGATCAGTTTCGTATTCTACAAAAAACTTATACATATAAAATGAGTTTAAAAAAATTTCGCAAATTCTCCTCATTTTTTAAACATTTATCCAAAAATGTAATAGAACTTTATGACAAAAATTGGATATGTGTATGCATTATGGTTTTTATTATTCATGGATTTAATAAATTGATAAGTTTGATTATATTCTCTCCGTTCTCTTTTTTTAAATTTTTATAAAATGGAAACGATTTTTCTGACTCTCGATTTGAGATAAGCGTATGTTTACCTTGTGATGGATAAGCAAAATTCGTTTTTTCATTAAAGTTCTCACGCATTCATATATCTGAAATAAACTATCATTAATAAAAATAGTAATTTCTTTTTTATATATATATATATATATATAAAAATAAGATGCAATATTATTTCTGATTTTTAATACAATTAAGATAAGACGTATATGTTTATGACACATATACAGAGAGAAACAAATAAGTTTATATGTAAAAATGTTAATAAATAAAGTTTTTATATTTATAAAATTTACCTCCAAGTGAGTTAAATGTATTTTATCAATGATTGTTATTTCACTTTTGATTATAATATTTTCTAATAATGGTATTATCTGAAACAGATTATTTTGATATATGTTGTCAAGAATTAGTAATTTAATCTTGTAATATAAAAAATCTATAACATATCTTTTGCATTTAGCATAATTAAAAACAAATTATAATACAAATAAAATATGTAAAATACTTATAAGTAGAAAAGTATATATAATAATAATAAACCGTTTTAGATTTCAATATATTCGATAGCACATTAATTTACCGTATTAAGTACGTTCTCAGAATATATGTGATTGATAATATCAATTAACGCTGCAATTGTATTGAATTGTCTATGAAGAAACAAAGAGATATAATTATATACATGTATAACAAACTTTCTTTTCATACTTCTTTATAAAAGGGGTATACATTTACGAAAAAAAAAATATATATATATATATATTATATTACTTGGGTTTTATATTCTTCAAATTCTCTAATATGTGGATAAGCATTGTCTCATTTCTCGCATGTCTCTCAATAATATTATGAAAATAAAAGATATGATCATTGTGTTGGATTTGTTCTAAATGATCTTTCGGCACTGTTGTTAGCATTTTATGAATCATAACAAATGGATTTTGTGAACAACAAAGAAATTTTAATATTTTCGTATCAAGTTCTTCTGTATATGCTTGCGATATTTTATTCCAAATAAAAGTACTTGATCTAGTCAAACCATTACAATATATCCATTCTTTCCACCACGGTAAGATTCTACAATATTTAGAGGGGGAAAAAAAAAAAAAAAAAAAAATATCTGTTATAAAAATTTAAATTATAATTTGCTGTATCTCGTATTATTATATTATCTATTTTGATTATACGTATATAAAAAATATAGAAAGAATGCAGTTAAAAAAATCGTAATTAAATTGTAAAAAAAAAGTTACTTATTTCTTTCACCACGTTTGATATAATGATTCAATTTCATCTCGGCTGCGTTCTTGCAATTGAAATGACCGAAAACACATAACCATTTAGCGGCTTCTTGCCGTAAACATTTTATAAGCTCGTTATCCATAGGTGTTTCAGTGTATGTTAGACGCTGAAGAAGTTCATATAAACTTTTTCCTATTTTTTCCTAAAAATTATTATATATATATATATATATATATATATATATATATATATTTATATATACATATATATAATATACATATATATAATTTTTATTGATAAAAAATATATTATTATTTGCCTTAAAATGATTGATTTCTTCGCTCGAAAATAGAAAGATATTTGACATGTCTTCGAGAACCTTAAACATAGGATACCACGCCACATAATCTGTCTCATGCGACAGATATTCCGTGAGGTTTAAAAATGTGGACAAATTCATCTGGCCTGTCTTCACGAAGTAATATGCGTCATCGATGATTTGGGCACGATTGAGAACATGTATTTTCTTATATAGCGTAATATTATTCAAGTATCTTGCAATATTTAGCCAATTGTTGGTTTCGTAATTAACGCGATAATATCCTGTCGCACATAAAATAAATGTTTTAAGTTACTAAATTTTTATATGTTTGTGTGAAGATTTAGAAAAAAATATTTTTACATATCTGTATCCTTTTTTTTTCTTTATTTTAAAAAATTTCGCGTAATAAGAATGCGAATCTCGTATTATTTACTGCAATGCAAATATCACATTGATAAAAATCAGTTTTCCCTAAGACTTAACTGCGGAAGAATTCTTAAACTATTAAACGTAATTTTGATTAATATAATTAATGACTAAATTATATCGTGCAATATAATTATTTATCATATCTGTTATTTACAAGAGAAGAGTGCATTTTTTTTACATATTTTTAATCTAAAGATCTAGTTTAATCTAAAATTCTAAACTTGTTGACTCTGTCACGCATTTTATTTTTTGCATAATTGCATTGTTGTAAATTTGTAATATAAAGATTTTTCGCAAAATTGCAAATTTTTGCAAAGCATTGTAAAATTAATAATCGATACTTACCAATTTGTTGTGTATTAACTATTATCCACTCATTCAAATGGTGGAAAAAATAAAAGTTGTTAATACTCGAGGAAGATAGCCAGAATGTGTAAGGTTTGTCCATAGATATTGTAAAGTCAGGTTCTGTCTCCTTAGTTATGGTTACGAGTATGTTCAATTCTCTACAGCAATCTAAACTTTTGTTATTTTCTATCGATATTGTCATGTTAGGGTATTGTCTAACCATTAATACAGGATAATGTTTTAGCTTTATCCAAGAATTCATTTTTTCTTTTATATTTAATATGGATATACTTTTTTCACCGTAAGCCTTTTGCATAGCCTTCCAAAAATCATCGAGAGTTGTTGATCTAAACTCGATAAATATATAAAATTTTACATTTGTGCTATATTAAATATTGTATAATATATATTTTTCATTGAAAAATGTAGAGTTACACCAATAATTTGTGTCTACTAACACATTTTGTGCCATAATTTAAATTTGCATAACTTATCATTTAGTCATTGTGATTTACCAAAAATTCATATTTTTTTATCTATGTGTATAACATATGTATCAAAATACAAAACGGTTTAAACGAAAGGGTGATTCATCGGTGATTCATGCGGCACATAACATGTTAATTAATATTTTGATTTATATGTATAATAATTTAGAGTTAATTGTAAAATTATATAATTATATAATTATATGCAACTCTCAAGATTATTAATTACACTTATTTTTATAATACGTAATTATTGCATTACTCACGTAGTAGATGCGTTATAAAATATCTCAATACCATATCGGAACTTCTCATCCGTAAGAATATGTTGCAAGTTTCGCAATATAGCAGATGCTACAAAACAAATCGTATTAGAAAGTGCACTGATTAAATACATTTAAATCGAATTTATTACAGTGTCTACAGCATACTTCTCTTCTAGATTATATTTTGAGTAAAGATTTATTTTACGTTTTATATATGCGCATTTTTTTTATACATATATAACAACGTTAGAATATTAAAATAGAATAAAAAGCAAATTTATTTATCGTTTTTTTTTTCTTTATGATTTTGTGACATTTATGTTTATGAATTTATGGACAAGGCGTTTATACATATACACATACATTTATACATATAATTATATTCGTTTGTTCTTACCTTTAATATTATAGGAAAACGGGAGATAAAAATGAGGATCAGAATCTAAACGGAGAGATTCTTGTTGAATTTGTACCACGAACAGATCCATCATACGGAAATTTGGGAAACTCTGGAGACGAAAATTTTGTTGGCTAAATGATCAACGAATACATCTTCAATCGGAGAAGCATATAATTTCTGCATATTGTTAGCATTAGCAACAACTAACACTAACTTGTTAGTGTAGAGATAATTTTCTTATATTTACTTTAGGATCACACTTCGCCATTTGCCGTTTTCTCATTAGATATTTATACGTCAATACTTTTCCATTAGTATAGACAAATACAATAGATGTTAAAATGTCGGATGAAGAAATATCAATAAAGAATCAAGTGTCAGATGGAGAAATGATAAACGGCAAAGTAATCTGCTATTCTTATATTCAATTAAGTGAAAAGATAAACAAAATATCCTTACAGTTACACAGTTGTGTAACTATTTCAAATTAGATATTGTTAAGATTGATGAAAAAAAATTTGCAAATCTTTGAGTTCAAACTAAAACGTACTGTTCTGTCTGTCATTTTTTGCAAAAGAGCGATATATATATATATGTGTGTGCGTGTGCGTGTGTGTGTATTTATATATGTATATGTAAAAAATCAACCTTATTAACGATATTTGTTCCGAGTAACATCGCGATACCCTGGTATAACCAAAGTTCAGACGAGGTTGAGTTGACTTGATTATCCAACCATTGATATGTCAGTTTGCGAGCTATTAAACGTACCACCTCTATCTTGTGTGCAACGGAATCAAATCGTTCATCATAAATAACAGTTGTTTCTCTAAAAGCCGTTGTTAATAGATTTATACTTTTCACACTTTCATTGCGTATGTGTTATTATTATGTGTTATTATACCTATAAAAAATAAGATTGCATTTGTCCATGTCGTTTATGTTATATCGAAAGCCTGGGATTACAATATGATGTATGTATGGAACATTCCTGAAGGTTTTCCAATTTTCAAAATACGTTATAACTTGTGTAATAACGTTTCTTGCGAGCAATAGTACGTAAACGGATGACTCTTTATGCCTATGCCATAGATTTATATTAGGTATAAAGAATAAATCGTACAGTATAAATCCGATACAATAAGTGGATATTGTGGGAGTGGTTTTGAAATTTGTCCACTGCATCCTATCGTTATCTTTCATTATTGTTAGTGCTGGCATGTTCGACAAAATTTTATATGAATCATAATGCTTTATAGTAATATCGAATGTCGCTTTTAATATCGGCGCGTCCCAACATGGAAATAATTGTCGAGCTGCAAATGTCTGCGTTGCAATTAACCACCTATCACATTTTAATAACATATATTATATAACGAAAAATATGTAATTATTACTAACATTAGAAATTAGTACATAGTGAAAATGTACAGACGCGTTTCACGCGTGTGAATAATGTTTTAAGAATAATTCAGCAAAAACATTTCAACGCTCGTACTTTATCATTATAATGTTATTAGTATGTTATATAGATAATTATTATGTTTTTTAACTAGTAATAGGTAATAACATTTTTCTAATACGTGTTTTGTATATATATATATGTAACACGTGTTACAAAATATTATTACATTTTACAATTATTTTGCTTTTAGTAAAAGAGATCTCGTCTGGAAAAAATTTATTAGGCATCTATTAAAAAGATGTATATTTATACAATCTTTCGCTAATTGTAAGCTTATATATAGTATGCAATTTAAAATGTTCGATATATGAATTATATCGATGGCGATATCAGAGAAATGACTTATAAAAGACAGTAATAAATGAATATAATAATAAAAGAAATATATTTTCAGCATTTTTATATACTCTTAATTTTTTACTTACGTTTTCTGTCCATTATCATTTATGTAGGAACTTTTGAAGAAAACTTCATTATCATCTAAAGAACCGTTAAATGATAAATGCAAAGAGTAATATCCACTTAATATATTCTCTTGAAAAAAAATGAAGAGAACATTATTTCTTTGACGGTAATCAGATGTTCCGATGACATAGGTTTTATTTGAGTATTTTTCGACCAGGTATATATCATGTATTTCTATATGTCGTTTTTGTGCGTATAAAGTTATGAATGATATTGGAATATCGATCTTAATGTATATAGTACATTTGCCAGAAAAGTTTTTTGATTCTGCCTCCAAAAATTGTTGTAATACGATATGTATATTATAATTCAGCGGTGTTACGTGATCTTGTAAGAATTTCATTGGGTCCGGATCATCTTTCACTTCCCTTTTCTTTATCATAGGAAATGCTTCTCCAATTATGAATATTAGACCGCTATTTAATAACAATCTTAGGAATATCATTCTCTTATCATAGATATCTATACAAACATTTTATATGTTGTGTAAGAGATTAAATTAATTTATATATATTTGATATATTTTGGTATATTTACAATATATTTTAAAGTTTATTTTGGTTTATATGTAACGATAATCTTATTATACTGTATGAATTAACGTGTTGTTAGAAAAAAGTTATTGTATAGAATACAAACAATTATAATTTAGTTATTTTATATGACTCATATTTTGTGTGTGTGTGTGAGAGAGGGGGGGGGAGAGAGAGGGGGGGAGAGAGATTCTTATTTACATCTTATATATATATATTCTTATTTTTTTTTGCTTTGCCACGAATGACTCCTGAAATAATATAATTTTATCAAGTATAGTTTTCTTGCTTGAAGAAAGATCGTTTTATTATTATCTATATTGAAATATTTTCAATTTTATGAAGAAAAATAGCCTTTATGAGATTTTCGGTGTTAATGCCTATGATATTCGATCATATCATTAAAATATGTTTGACACAGCTTAAATTTAGCTGATTATTTTACGCTTCGTATTAAAGCATGTTCTAATTATATTATATTTTTATGTAATTTGTAATATGTAAATGTCTTTCACGAACGTATCAAAATATGCTGTACACATTTTACGAATCTCACTAATATAAGATATATTATAAAAATTTGAATATAGGACAAACGGTATATACAATCGTCAAGTCAGCGAATTATTGTTAACATAATAAAAAAATGCAGAATATTATTCTTTTAATAAAACTTTCTATAAAAATAAATTTTATCCCGAAAATATATGTAAAAAGGAAAAAGAAAAAGAAGTAACGACCATCTTACCTTTTCCAAAGATCACTAAAAACTAACAAGTTTCACATATCTGGCACATTATAAATATCATATATAAATAAATTCTAAGGTCGTCAATGATATTGTCTCTTTAGATTATAAACACAATCAAGTCTCAATATATAAACAAATAAATTCATATTGTGTCATTACTAATAAACGATTTTGCTGTAAGTATAAACTATTATAAATTGTTTTAGAGATTGCAATAAGAAGTTTGCAATTTTTTCATTAATTCGAGTTTAATTTGTTTGATTACGAGTAGACATTTAAAAATATATATACAAATTATTTTTCTCTCTTTTTTTCTCTGTAAAAAATATTTGTTGATATATAACATCCATAAGTATTGCGGATTGGAATGATCGCACAAAGCATAGTTACGAAAAAAAATAAAATTCATAATTACTAAACTCATAAAACGCGGTTAATATTAAAAATGCAGACATGATATATTTTATAATATACAATTTATATATAGTCCTAGAACTTCAATCCACATTTAAACTCGTAAACCTTTTTCATATTTATTTTAAAATAAATTTTCTATATTAAATTTTCGCTTTCTAAATCTTTTTTTTTTTTTTTTTTTCAAGAATTAATGTAAAAAAATAACGCATACAAATGCGAATTTATTTGGATGTTCTGTAATAAAATTCGGAAATTTTATAAGCAATAATCGTATCGACCAATATCTCACTCGAGCATATTCTCGGAAAATGTAAATTATTTATTAATGTTTAAACTTTATATATTATAATAAAATCTCAAAATATTTAAATTTTTTATACATATATATAGTTTGATGTAAAACTTTCAATAAACTTAAGAATAGAATAGAATTTATAATTCATCTTTTATATTAATTTCATCTCTTACTGAAACGGATGAGTTCAGTTTTCGCACGCTCCCTAAAAATAGTGGGATTGTGGTTGGTTTATGTTCAATTGCGAACATAAATGGACGATCTACGATAAATTCCATTGGTTCGATTGCCATTCTTTTCAACCTCATTTCGGCAGCTGCAATTAATTTTCTATTGTAATGCTTGCAATATTCACATATAAATTTATATTATTCAAATAGAGCAAAGTTACCTGTTACAGCAGCAGCTTCTGCACCTTGTTCGTTAACATCTATGAAAATTTTTTGTAACACGTTGCTCACTTTCAAAGGAAATTTTGAAAGACGTGTAAAATCGCAATTATCTTTAAACATCGTATTCAGGCCAATCTGTATGTAAGAGTTTTAGTTTCTAGGATTTATATGTGAATTCCTTCTTCTATATTAGTTTAAAATTTTGCTAATTGCTTACCTTATGTAGAATATCTTTTAAATTAATAGCAATTTCAAATTTAAACTTGGGCAGATATAATTCAAAATCGTCATAAAATTTGCGTCTTTTTACCAATGTTTCCCAATTAAAATTGTTTTCTACAACCTGCAGTTCTATTTCTTTATCCGGCAATAATATTATCATTACAATTTCCTCATTCTGTAAAATGCATTTTAATTCACTTTTATTCTTATGAAAGTTTTTTTATAAATAATTATTTACCAAATATGGTATTTCGATGAATTGTGTATCCCAAGCTGGTATTTCACCATAAAAATATGTCGCTTTTCTATACATTGTTGGAACATGATATGTTTCTGTTTTCGAAACATGAAATTCGCGTTGCTGCGTTTCCTCTTCATTAAACGGTTTTAGCCATCTACTTTTAAAGTGAATAGCATTTACCATTATAAAATTTGTATCTATGTTGATATCATCTATTCATACAAAGTATTTGATTATTGAAAATGCTTTGTAAAAGCTATAGTTTTTTAATATTTAATTATTAATCACACATATATGAGCAATATACTTGGAGATATTATGTTGGATATTTTATTATATGTCGCCATTTGGACCCATGAATTAATAGTTTCCGCAGCATGTACATTATTTTTGAAATTTATTTTTGAAATCGCAGATTGAAAAATATTCATGCATATTGATAAAAAATCTCCCGTTAGATCAACTTCCTTTTGAATATATGCTGCATTTGCTATATGCAATGTGACATTTTCCATATCCTAAAAAATATTTAAATGTTTTATTTTCTAGAAGATTTATGTATCGTAGCCTTTTTGTTTTTCATCTTACATTTAACAAGACAATCAGAGCTCTAAATTCATCATTTAAAGATTCTTTATCATTATAGCCAAGAGCAGACCTTAACTCATCCAGTGTGGATCCTCCAGCGCCATTAGAAAGTAAGGACAATATCATATGTAAACTCAAAGGAGAAATTATTATATTCTTGTCGATGTTTACTGCTAAAGTCTGTCACAAAAAACATAAATTACAAGTTAGAAAACTCAAAACTTATATAAAATTGATTACATACCTTATACAACGAATTTGTAAAATCATTACACGCTGTAGATATCAGTTTAAAAGTATTTAATTTTATGCTCGATGATACTTCTTCAACAGACATTATTACTGTATGCAATACAGTGCTAGCTATGATGATAAACAGTGCTGCAAAGCATACATTGATTAGAAAATTAACAGGATACTACTATTTCAGATAATACTAATAATTTATGGCAAAGCAGAATAAATATAGCTAATATGTATATTGTCATATTATAAAAAACATTTTTTTAATATTATTGTATCATTACCTGTGCTCTTAAACATTGTGATTTTATGTGTATAAATATAAAAAATAAATATATATTTCAAGTAAAATTAAGGAAGAGTTATTAAACTTAATATATATGTATGTATGTACATATGTAGTAACTTCCTCTTTTAATCCTTCCTTTTTTTTAAATGACTATAATACTTTTAGAAAGCTTAAAAATCCAGAAATTTCAAAATGACATATAATTTGATTAAATTCTAATCAAAAATTCTCTTCTTTTAAATTAAGTTAGGTTACGTGCCAGATGTATATGCATCGCGTCAGCTGTTACAGCAAAGGTGCTGTCAAAAGAAAAAGAAGCCAAGAAAAGAACGCACGATCTTCATACGAAATTCAAACGAGCCTCACGTGATTTTAGCGATGTTCTCGAATATATTTCAACAACAACGGTTTCCGGCTGTTTTTGAAAATTTTCTATATTATAATATTTCCAGGACTTTCGCACCTTTCGCGATATTTTGGAATACTTTTGACGCTATCGATCACTATCGATGACGGCACACTATATATCTACTATAATAATCCGTTAGCGGTATTACATAGGAGAAGATTGGAGAATTAATAAATATTTTTTTTACTAATTGTCAAGTTGTTCTATTATCTTGTTTTTGCAACTAATCAAATCAAATAAATGCCACAAAGAGTTTTTCGATAGCTATATTGTTATGTATAAGTTTACACAAAACTGAAAATATTTTCTTTTTGTGCAAAAAAAAAAGTTATAACTCTGTTATACTTATATATATATATATATATATATATTATACACAATATATATATAATATATATAATCAATGTATACAAATGGGAATATGAAAATAATAAAGATGTTAACGTAATAATAATGTTTAGCGTAAGTGAGAGAGGGATATATATAATGATAATTTTAAAATATTTTTATTTATTAACAACAATCATTAATCACATGTTTTTATAGGAAGGATTAAAAAACTGTTTAAAACTGTTTATATAATATAGTCACATATATTAAATAATTTTTACAAGTTAATAGACCCCGTTAAACTTAATACGCACACACACACACATAAGAGGATATAATAATATATATATAATTTATTATTAATACATAAAAAACAATAAGATAAATACAGATATTTATTCTTGGAGCACATATATACAGAAACACGTAAAAAGATTTAAAGATATACAAATATCGAAAAGTTGAAAAATTATGGAATCGAAGGATTTTACGATCACAAAGTTCGAGTACATAATATAATTTTCAAAAAGATTTTAAAATTTATTAAAATTGATTAAAAATACAAAAAAATCTAATAAAAAATCCTATATACGGAATTTTTAATTAATTTTACAGAGATTATAAACTTTATTGTTTCAAATTTTAAAGTTGGAAGTCTAAAAGGATAAAGTAATATATATGTTTTGATTATTTGAAGGCTTTTAAGTCCTTGACGTTTTTTTAAATTTCGATTTTATCGCATGCAACAAATGGATAGTCCTTGACATTTTTTAAATTTAGCTTTTATCGCATGCTACACAAATGGAACAAATACACTATTGTAAATTCATACATATTCTATGCAGGTTTTTTGAGATACAGGTTTTTAATTTCATGTTGATGTTATGGATAGTTAAAAGTTTGCATGAAAATTAAAAATTCGAAACAATTAATTCCGAGCAGTTGGCAAAAATAATAAGAGTAGTAATAATTTCGGAGCTCTCTTCAAACATTTCACATGATGATAAGCTGCGATTTGAAATATATATATATATGTATTTATTGTGGGTGGGGATACCATTCGCGGCATCAGTGACGATTCAGTCTTGCTTACAGCCTTATTCTGGTCAGTTCTGGCTGGAGTTACGGAAATGAGTGAAGTTTATAGTGATAGATGAAAATTTATCACTTTTAATAAATTTTCCATTTATGAAGATTAATAAAAAAGTGTAAATCACAGCGAGGACAATTGAACAGGTGAACAGTTCTAACCGATATTAAAAAATCGATCTCACGGAATTAAAAATTTCTGTATATCGAGATTCGCTTCATTTGCTTACAAATTTGTAAATTTTAAATCTTTATTATAAGTTATTATTAAAAAAAATTGTGGTAATATTTTTTTTTTTTTTTTATTTTCGATATCGTTACTCGTATGGAATGTATGTAACAGAGACACAATAAATTCCAATACTTCGCAGCGGTGACTATAAATAGCTGAACGTGTAAAAAAAATCGGTGTGTTTACTAGTCAAAGATAAGGACAAATGATGATCGACTTTAGAAGCAGGAAGTTATTGAATGGAACATTTATACTCGAAAGCTATTTTAATATCCACACCCATACAAGAGTTTTTCTCAAAAATAAAAAAATCTCATCGTGGCGTCAACATAGAATGACATCATAAATACATTGCAATATAGTTGCAACTGCAAGCAGAAATTTGAAACGCGAGTACATCAACACGGTGGATTTTAGCATCCTAAATATACAACTTGATTTGGAATCTCTATATTATATCTAGAGATGCAATTTAATTTAAAGGACGCTTGCAGCATCGAGATTCTGTAGATGCGCGTCTAACGGACAATCTAATGCCAATGATAAGTGACAAAATGTGCATATGATAACATTCTGATCCACGACATACGTTACGTATACGCATCGCGTGCATTTAAAACAGATTTAGTGCTTTTTTTCTCAGAGATTTAAGAGTCCGAACTGTTCTATCGGTATAAAAAATTGATAATTTTTAGAAATTTTGTTTGAAGAATATTAAAGATTTATTTTTCTTTATTTTTTACATATGTTTTTATTATTTTCATGCATTATTAATATTTAAATAATATGTCAGTATTTTTAAATGTTAGATATTTCTTTTTTTTTTTTTTTTTTTTTGTTCAATATGAATCTCTGCGCATAGCGTGTTTCAAAATGCGTAGTTTGATGGTGTAAGACACTGCTCCTCGTGTAATTGTTTGAAATGAATAAACTCGGCCTATTTTTATTCTATAGAATATTTATGGGATACTGAATCTAATTCTGTTAGATAAAATTGAAAAATAACAAAGTTATTTTAAAATTAGATATTTGCAGGCCCAATCCTATTTAAAGTCTTATAAAACACCGTCAATTTAGCAACTTTTCCAATAAAATTTGAAAGATGTATTCTTCAAACGTTATACTTTCGGAAAATGTAAAAAAAAAAAAATAAAAAAATAATTTTTTCGTCTCTAAAAGTAGGCTGGGTCCTTAGCAATGCTTTTGACATTGCTTGAAGCATAGGGTGTCGTTTTATTTTTCACAGGGTGTTGTTTCAGTTTATTTATTTTGTTCATACATTTGTATAGAACATTTAATTCTCTAACTTTGAAACATTCGGACAATTTAGATCCGCGTGCAATTCTCTCCCTTCGCATTTCGGCAGAAGGCAGCTGTTCGGTGATGGAACGCAGTTTCAAAGATGCGGGAGGGATGACTGCGTGCTTCCCGGGGCGAGAAGATCGATAGAATATACATGCGCGTCTGGTCGCGTCGCGACGCGGACGAGTTCTCCGAAACGCAACGCAACGCAACGTAACGCAAAATCTGCAATCCGCTTTCGAATTTTTACGCGTTAAAAGTACGCAAAATTAGTTTTCGAGATACGCTTTTGCGACGAGCTGAGATCGCGCGAGACGCGTTAATCTCGCTCTTGTTCTTCGAGCTCCCTTTGAAACGTCATCGTCGTTTACGACGGAATTAATATCAACGCGCATACTGACCTAGAAACGCTAAACGGATCGTCATCGTTGCTTCTCCCCTAGTAGCCAACAGGCACGGTGAGTTTATTTTCTCGGTCGAACTGCGGAAATAATAATATATGCATTTGTAATCGAATATAGCAATCTCCGAGTATATAGAGAAAAATGTGTCCGTCGAACGGGCATCATTATTATGGTGGACGGCATCTTCGAGTGTTTGATATTTGATCGCGGTGATATTACTTAATCGACATCGCACTTTGACTAACCGATGACGCTAATTATGTTAACGCATCGACGCTCGTAACGCCTATTTATAGGCGTGAAATAACGTTATCCCCACACACTATTTTCCTGCGCACCGCTTTCTGACATTTTGACAGATACGTGTATTCACGCTTGCATTTACTATACACTTACATTATATAATGAATTTATATTTTATATTATTTATATTTTTAATTTATTTGATTAATTTTATACTATTAATAAATTGATTTTTTATTTTAGAACTATTTATAAAATAAATTAAGATATCTGCACAAACAGAAAGATATATTACAAAATTATGATCAAGTATAATATAATCTAAACGAACACCTCTCAACAGACATTTTGTTGCATAAATGTGACCAGACTTGAGATGTTTATTATGCGGTGTCAGTCTCGGCCGTCCGTATTTACAGCATGCAACCACATGTTGGCCCTGAATAAAGTTTTCTATAGTAAGATAAACGTTAGACATTTCTAATAATCTGCAGCCATTTTTAGACAGATAAAAGCCAAGCGATGTTTTATTTTATGAAATCTCGTGTAGTATAAATATTTATAAATATATAATAATAAGTATGAATCTGCAACGAATAGCTATATACTTTCTCTTAAAAATAACTGGATTTTTTTTACACTGATTGTTTTCTTTCATTATTTTGTGCTTAAAAATATTGAGGTAAGATAATCGATAAATTAATGTTCTATGAGATATTTTATAATTTATATAAAATTATATCAAAAATTAAAGTACATATAAAATATTTCGTGAACTATTCAATTTTTGGGCTCATCCTATTCTTATAAGTTTTTACGCCGAAGATTGCGAAGAACTTATTTGTACAAAAAATTAGGATAATTCCATTCAAAAAATTAAATTGACGTTTACATATCTTGAGAAATTACCTTAGTTAAAATTCAAGATCATCGATACTTTTCCCTATAAATTTTCAAAACTCTATAAATTTTGTCTGAAATATTTATTTATTTGTATGACGGAGAAAACATTTTGCAACACTTTATGCGAAATATCCTGTATATGTAACTTTTAATCAATCTTGCAGAGATAGCTATCAGATAAATAGCTTCGCTGATGACATTGATAAAGTAAATAAATTTATCATACGCCTAAGATCTTATCGTAATGGCTTTTTCGCAACAAATATATCAAGAATTACTACTAATCAAGACTACTGCTCGATGAAACGAAAATTATGGCTTTTCTTACAATTGTAATATCGATAAACCTGAGAAAGAATATGTATAATAAATGAAGACGCAACAGTTGGGTAGACACTGACTCATCGATTTTATTATCTAGCGATAGATAAAAGAAATAGCACACATATTTTTTTAATAAAAACTAAGTTCCGCAAAGAAGTAAAACTTATGAAGAAATCACAAATAATTATTTTTGATCTCTTTTTTTCCAACTTTTGATATTTCATATAATCAAAATTTATACACGATATAAATGTTGCCTTTGATCTATGACAGTTATGGTATATTCAACTAAGTGAACGATTAATTTTTAGCGATCGCAATGCAAGCGGAGAAGAATGATACCGACACTGAGAAAAATGAGGCTGTTAACGAGGATGTCACGACGACTTCTGTCGCGAATGAAGTTACGAATTTGAAGATTGAAGACGGTTCGACGCCAAGTTCGACGCCAAGTAGTCCCGGTGCTACAGAATCGGGTAGCTTTTTAACGAGCTTCAAAGCGTTCTCCAAATTTGGCGATCCAAAAAGCGACGGCAAACTGATTACATTAAGTCAAAGTGACAAATGGATGAAGCAAGCGAAGGTGATCGATGGAAAGAAGATCACTACCACGGATACGGGAATTTACTTCAAGAAGCACAAGTATGTCTCTCAAAAAATTGATTTCATTATATTCATTTTATTGTTATTTTTCTTGTTCCGAAGTTACGAATGCAATTTGATTATTAAGTTCATGTCGTTTACTTTTACATAATTAAATATATTTTCATATTTTTATTATATCAAATTATAGATCTACAAAACTCGGTCTTGAACAATATAAAGCGTTCCTCGACGAACTGGCCAAAAGTAAGAAAGTGGAATCAACGGAAATAAGAAAAAAGATGGCCAACTGTGGACCACCCGGAGTTACCGGCTCCAGCGCAGTGCGTATTGAACTTATTTATCTGACTTTACATTTTGACATCATTTTAACAGGATTCACGTTTAAATTCTACTATATACTCGATATTAGACCTGTACAATTCGTCTTTTTTTCGATCTTTGATTTAATCAGTAAAAGTCTGTAAAATTTATTTTAAATTATAAAGATTTTATTCTAACAATAAGAAATAATGTATTTAATATATATAAATAATGTATTTAATATATATAAAAAATAATTAATTGTGCTAGCAGCTACATTGGAGATCTGCTATTTTTAATATTGCAATTATAATATATATCATAGATTCGTAATCAGTGACTTCATAAATTTTAAAATATTTAATTTTTTATTAGAGAATAGAAAGAATATTTTTTAAAAATAAATATATATTCTCTTTAAAGATTCATCTTTCATCACGATTTTTATCGTGATATGGATCAATGATGTTTTGCGGTTCAATTTTCCTATAATCTCGTTTTAACACGATTTATAGGGTGGAAAGGCAACATCGACAGTCGACAGATTAACCGACGTGAGTAAATACACGGGCTCCCATAAGCAACGTTTCGACGAAACCGGGAAGGGTAAAGGCATAGCAGGTCGCAAAGACATATCAGATCAGTCCGGATACGTTCAAGGCTACCAAAATAAAGATACGTACAGCAAGGCCCATTAATATTCATCTTTCGATGATAGATATCTTTAAAGATACGCTGCTGTTGGTCTGACAGATATCTCGAAAAAATTTATCCAATAAAATTGACACGTAATAGGATGGCAATATTGCGCTTAATAACTTTTGCCAGATCGCTGACAATACATTTGCAGCAATCATACGATACTTCCACTCTTGATATTCATGTTGCATTTTTTACGATTAAATTTTCGGACACACGCGACAGATTTCGATGAGAATGTTATTTTCTTTTTCTTTTAATAACTAACTTATTCCGTTAATACTAAATCTGTGCTTATTCTTTGCAAATCCTCTATTATTTCTAGATATATTTCTTGTTGTTTTCTCTGTTCAACTTCGTTGATTACTAGATGATAAGAATAATACTAGTTTGGGTTTTTTATATTCTTATTTATTTTGTTTGTGGGATTTTTGAGAGAATGTAGAGAATATGTATAGCTTAATATATATAAAATTATATTAATAAGTATATTCACAGTCTACTTATATGTATATATTTATATATATAAAGTCTAAGTTATATACGTAATATAGGTGATAATGTTTAGTATTGTGTCAGTAATTTTTTTTCCATGCGCGCACGCATAATTAAGTTAAGAAATAAATTCTTTAAAATTTTTGTACAATTTAATAAAGCCAACGGATACAATCAATTTCGATACAAAACATGTTTACCGTTACAACTGTACAATATGTACAAGGCAAAATTATATGGCATTTATTATGAATAATGCACAAACTTAAATTTTTGTATTAAGCTAATATATACATGCGACTATTGTATATAAACAAGACATACATAAATCTCTTGAACCTGAAAAACTAGTCATGCTTAATTCTCTCAATTGTACTTATATATATCGATTATCGATTTTATTTATGTAAAAGATAATATCGTCCTTCGATAAAATGTAATAAATTTAAGCATAAAAATTGTCTGCTATACAAAATAATATTGATCGAAAACATTGATATATATGATATGTATACATGTAAGTAGCGGTAAAAATATTTTATGTATAATTGGACAAATTATTTTCTACTATATATATGTATAAAAAATATTTTTCTGCATATTAAATATTAATTAAATATATTGAAACAGCATTTCGTTCTCTAACAATACATCAATTATACACATACATACACGGAGTGTACGATGTTAAATTTTTTAACGCCGTTACTTTTTTAAATATAATATCTATATATGACTAATTGTAAATGAAGTGTACTTACTGTATCCTTACCGATGCATTTGAGCTTGTGGCACAAACACATTTAAGACCAAATTTTGTAATCTAAATCTCATACAATTAGATGTCGGCGCATTTAATTGTACACCATCGAACTTTGTTTCGCTAATAATTTTCGCATACAAATTATAGATATATATATATATATATATATATATATATATATATATATATATATATATAAGAATTACAGTCGTTCCTGTTTTCTATCCTTTCTTTGTTATTCTTCCTTTTCTCCAATTCAGCTGTCTTTTTCTAAACTAACTTTTCTCTCTGCTGTTTTTTCAGAACGACCATTTGCCACATCATTACTATGTTAGAGTAAAAAAGACAAAAGATAACATGTATATTGATTACAAATATCATAAAATAATAAAAATTACACACGAAATAAATGGTATACGCATATAACGCGCGCTTATAGTATTCTAGTAATGAAAAAAATGCGCAAATTATATCCTCATTCATTATCTTTTATTGTGACAAGATGATTTAATTTTCAATTTTTATGTATAAAAAGCCAAAAATAAAAAATTGTATACATTATTTTTTTTTCTTTTTATAATATTTAAATTACTTATACACCATATTATATTAATGTTACTTAATTTTTTATATTACTTTCACATATGATTTTATTTTACTTTTTTATAGATATAATCTATAAAGAGAAAAAAGATATTCTCTCGAATACGCTTGTGTGGGCATTTAATTAATAGCTTGGATATTTAATATAGTATTTAATATAATATTTAAAACTCTATGTAATCGTTTCATCAAGATATGTTGGTATAAAAGTAAAGAGATCCATCTCGATAAAAAGTTAATTTATTTGACACCATTGTTCATTATAACGGAGTCAATAACATTCGATATAACTGTTTTTCGATTGGTCAAGGAACTCGGAATTTTCGCGACACCTTATATACGCTTGGCAAGATGTAAATATTATTAATATTACTGCGAGATGTTAATAATATCGCATTTTTCTCATGTCCGGAGGAGGATGTCTGTGACTATTTTATAGCTGAAAAATTAAAAATTATTATATATGATTTATAATTATATCATATGCGCGTTCCACGTTCAATGCATCAATGAGAATGTTGCACTATAATATATATTTTCTTTTTATAATATGTAAAATACTAATAAAAGAAAAAGCGAATTGAATAATTTATTCAAATTAGAATGACACTTTATAAGGCTAATTATGCTGTGTATTACGCTGATATAATACACAGTGATTATATAATATACAGTAAAACCCTGTATAGAGAGCGTGATATTTCTATAACGCGATAAATCAGTTCCATATAATACGGTAGATGAATTTCAAATTTTGTAAAAAATTTAGTTTCTTTTACCATGAACAACGTATTTTCAAACTGTACATACCACTAACTAATTGTATAACGTGGAATCGCATCAAACGCAGAATATATACCCCACATTATATACGAGGGTCTACTGTATATATTTTTATTCAATTTATATAACTGAATAAAAATCATACAATATTTCACTCCAAAATACAATATCATATAATATTTAAGCTCGCATCATAATAGAAGGCGTCGGACATTTTTTGTGCGTTTACAATTAATATTCAAACAAACAACATTTTAGTCAGTGTTTTGCCAGCTATATAAATACCAAGTATTCTACATGATAATAATAATTGACAACCTCAACGTATCATCGATTGATATATTACAATTTGTTTTTAATAAAATGATGATACGTAAAATGATGGCAATTTGATCGGCGAATTTTACCGGACAATGCTGTTAAATCGGCACGCTTTTATTACAGCTATTTTCATAAGCTCTAAAAATACTTTTACTTGGCAAGATCCGTACATGTAAAAATACTGAAGAAAAAAATTTTTCAAGCACATCTTATACAAAACAACGCATACAATTCGTAATATTATAGCTCAACCGTTGTAGAATCTTTATTCAAAACTGGCTTTTAAGCATACAATTATATATTTTGCGTATTAAATATAATATAAATATATGCATAAGAGATTGTAAAATATTGATAATTTAAAAGTAAGCTATAAATATTAGAAATTCGCACGCGAATCGTTTAACATTTATATCTTCGATTATATATTTTTAATAAAAAAAGAGAAGCTCTTTCTCTTCTTTTTTTAACACAGGACGTAAATTTGATCGAATCAAGCTTTTATGTTAAATTTTCTGAGCAACGCTAAGGATTAAATATCTATATAATAAGTTATTCGAATGTATATAGTGAAAGTATGTAAAAGCCGCGCATTAAGAGCGCCATCGTGTCAGAGATGTATTTATGATACAAAGACATCTCAATATTAAAGATATAGCTTCCTAATTTTTCACAATAAATTGTCGTTGTTATCACTCAATAAGCACAAACGCAGAGTAAAATACCTTTTAGGTCTTTAAGAAAGTTTAAACTTGGATAAAGCTTGTTTGACCATTTCTTTAAATACGGTCGTAAATTGCATCATGGATATAACAAGCATAAATTATCATTATTTTTATTATTTTATTGTCGCGCTTGTGATCGAATTGATTTGTATAGACTTAACTTATTCGAATATTTTAATTCAAGTAACGTTATAACTCCGTAAGAGTATCCACTGACGCTCGAAGGCGCGATCTGGCAATATAATCTTCGTGTCCTTTATTGGTTCCAGTACCATCGATCCGAGAGATGATCTCGTCCTTCAGGGCTGCGAGTACTCTACGATCTTGTCTGTTGTGAATCGGCACGTTTTGAAGAGCTTCCTGAACGTCCGATAAGGCGTCCTCGAACAAACCTAAGTCCACGCGAGCCTTAGCTCTGGCATAGAACGCTTCGTAAGAAACGGAACGGACTCCGAGAGCTTCGTCGGCGAGTTCGATGGCTTCGACACATTCCTGTGGAAGAAACGCGTTACATCGATATAAAACTAAGAATAAATTTGTTAAAATCTAGATGACATTTAAATTCAAGCAGTATCAAGAAATCTTGTATTATACTAACGTTCATCTTGCGCTTGCATCGGCTGAGATTTAGAAGGAAATTCAATCGGAGTTGCGTAAAGGTTTGAAGCTGCAGCATCATATGACCTTGTTCTTGCCCCTGGCAATCTTCTTCCGGTGAGGCTGGAAATTTTCTAAGAGCATACGCGTATCGATGCGACGCTTCTTTCAATCTATTCTTCCGATACAAGACATTGCCGTCTTCTAAAAGCTTATTCAGAAGAATTATTAAAACGTCCGGTTTTCCCGCAGCCATAGCCCATGTGGCGGGACCAAGTTTGGCGCCACGACGCAAAAAACATTGGACCACCGGAATATTGCGACATCCGATAGCACGATCTAGAGGACGCATGCCGTGAAGATCGACGTGTTCCACCGCGGCTCCCTTCTCAAGTAACAGCTGTACTAGTTTTGGATTACCCTGTATATAATTTTATATGTAATTATGTAAATATCAAGGATCGCGAGATCGCGAATACATATGATAATTATATATTCGCATGTATAAAATAGATTCTACCTGAAATGCGGCCAAATCCAAAGGAGTCCTACCAGTATTGTCGTTCGTACCAACATTGGCGCCGCGATCGAGCAACATCTGTACGATAGTTACGCGTCCTCTAACGCAAGCCCAGCCGAGGGCAGTGAGTCCTTCCTTGTCTCTCGTTTCTAAAATCGATCCTTTATCGAGAAACAGCTCGATAAGATTGGTATGGCCTTCGGAAGCGGCCAGCATTAAAGCGGTACGACCAGCGGGATCGCGTTGTTCAAGGAGCGATACAGCTTCGTCCAATATTGCATCCGTGCTGGTGGATAAATCTCCTGGTAAATAATTTAACAATTGTAAAGCCAATCCTTCGGATCGCGAGTACAGTTTGATGATTTCAATCACAAGGTATACTATAAAGAAAAAAGGAACAAACCTTGCAAAAGTCGCTCAGCAGTACCCCAATGTCCTTCCTTGGCGGCGAGCATGAGAGGAGAGAGGCCTTTCGCGTTTACAGCTGTAGGATTAGCACCGCGGGCTAAAAGTGCGGAAACTGTTGCGGTCGAGCCATTCGCAGCGGCGATCGTTAGAGCGGTCTCGCCTATCAACGTATCAGGACGATCCACAATCACCTCGGCCATGTCTAAAAGATATTCCACGACAGCTTCGTGACCCTGCGAAGCAGCCGCGACAACGGCTTGCTGGGCGGCTTCTTCTCTGCCTATTTCCGAGGTAATGCTTTCCGGTCTATTTTCACCGGTTGGCAGGACCCAGTCGCAAGCAAGAAGATATCCAACTACGGACAGTCTTCCGTGCTTCGCCGCATGCACCAGAGGACATTGGCCAGCCATGTCCGCGTGTCCTAACAAGGCTCCAGCGGCAGCCAATCTATTAAGTGTATAACAGTAAGCAACTGCATTGTTTTGAAGACTTATATAAAGCTCTACCTTCTAACAACATCGCAGTGTCCTCGGGCAGCTGCCAACGATAACGCCGTACAGCCTTGGCTATTTGTCAGTTCGACATCGGCACCGAATTCAAGAAGAACAGATACCATCTCGACGAAACCCTCGTGCGCGTACATGCATAAAGCTGGTGCATTTCCCAAATATTCGGTGATGTGGTTCGGCGATGCGCCTGCCAGCAGAAGCAACCGTGACACCTTCACATTTGGACTGTAGATATTCCGAAGCGTGCATAAGGCCGAGGAGATGCATTCGGTCGACAGAGTTAGCCAGATAGCCTGTGGACAAATGGAGCTTGGTTAAGCTTTCAGGTACGTTATATCATGTATTAATTGTATACCTACTTGTAAATCGCGTGAAGGCCAGCACGGAGCTACGCCTCTATAAACGTGCGCTTTCAATACATGATGACCCAGTTCTAAGGCTTTGTCACCGTCTAATGGCGCTTGAAGGCGGGATAGCCTGAACGCTATCGCCGCGTGCCCGAGCCTGTAGTCACACAGGAACTTCGTCGATTCCCCCTCGTCTCTTCTCATCAACCATTCCCTGAACGACGGATGGAAGAACATGTAGGTATTGTCTAGACGTTTCACAAGGAAACCAGAAAGCATCTGACAAAAGAAAAGTATTGTTACGTTAAATGGGCGAGCTTATACACGTTGCAAAAACTTGTATAGCGTTTACACTACTTTACACAGTTCATAAATACAAATAATTCTTAAATCTCACGTCAACAAGTAATGCTAAACATTTAATAATTGAGAACAAAATAATTATTTCTTTTACTTATTTCAAATATATGTTTTTAATATCTAATTTTTAAATATTTTTATTTTTAGATTACTGTAGAACTTAAATGATTTCGACATCATTGGAAGAAATTAGAGATAGAAAAAAAGAAAGATAAAGTACATTTTTTTTATAATTAGTAATTTTTAAAATTATCATTTTTAATCATAGTAAAAAAATGTCAGAAAAAAATATCATTTATTAATCATATTGGTTAAAAAAGATAAAATTCATAGACATATTATAATATATTCAGAATAAACTTGCCTTAAATCTCTGTAAAAAGTCTTCCCATAAGATAAAATGGTCCACATTTAAAGAATTTACAGAATAAAAAATTTCAGGTAAGGTCAGTGGATACAGAGCTGCCAAACAGACCGCCAGAAGAGATTGCACTTTATCGAACGAGGCTACCGTAGGAAATCTTAAGTTAAAATGTAACTGAAAGATCTGCGCGAGAGAGACCGGTAATACCTAAGGGATAAAATATCGTTTGTTACGCACTTTATTCTTTTTTTTTCGATATCATTTTATAATACAATCAAAAGACAAAACAACGATTTGTATAATTTACGATCACGTTCTAATTACGATTAAAGAATATCCTCGCATATTTACCTTATAGCTCGCAGATTTAGCGACTAAATGGCCGCTCTCGATAAGATCGAGCGATAGCTTGGCGAAGAGGAAGCTGCCTTTAGCTAGCGCAAGCAGATGCGATGCGAATCTCGTCTGATTCGCACCGCACGATGATTCCGCCTTACCATTCACCGACGCAGTCACGTTCGCCTGTATGGAGGGACTTTGCGCGAGTCTGTAACCGACATAATCGGACAGATCTTTTGCGATACTGTTACCAATTGCATCGTTCGCAGTCTTGTCTAACGAAACCCTCGTATATGGCAATTGCTTCGCGCAATCTAGCAACTGCGTCCTGACCGTGCAAACAATCTTCAACCAACTGGGAATGTTAGGTGCATGCCTCGTCAGGAAAGAAGCTATAGTATCGCCTCTATCTGGCCTGTGATATTCCGCTTCACAAACGGCGTCGATTAATATTACCTGGAAATAAGATGTATCGAATAACGCTTATGACATAATATAATGTAATATTTTCTCATCGTAAATGTTGTCAATCGACGAAGAGACAATTGTAGGTTCGATATAACTTAACTCGATTTACCTACCATATTCGAGACTGGTAGTCTATTAGCTTTCTTCAAGGTCGAGAGAGGTTCAATAATACCCCTCAAGAGCGCGAGATCTGGATCGACGGTGCATTCCCTTTGCGATAGCGAGCCCTGAAGATGAGGTTCGGATAGCAAATATTCTCTGTACGAGATCAATTGAGGAGCTTGGCAAAGTTGCGCCGCTAACGAGTGAATTAAATCCGGCACTAGACAGGTACTATTATTGTCGGCTTGACAAAAGTGATATGCCACGACGTGCGAAGCTAATTCGCGAACCTATAATACGATACGATCATGATGTGTATCTTCTTTAAAAAGGTTAAAAATTGAGGGAAACGCTCTTAAATGCTCCTCACCTTTTCGTTGGTATGTCGAATATTAGCTTGAAGAGTCGCATTACTACTCTGCCTCTCCTTCTCGTCGCATTCCTCACTCACTTCCGAGGATCTTCCCAGCTGTTCTCTTCTTCTTCCGAAACAACTGTGCTCCACCAACTGCAGCACAAGCGCGGTCTTTCCCGTGCCCGGCGATCCGGAGATCAGAATGCCGGGACTAGAGCCATTGATCACAGATTCCAATTCATGTAACAGCCATTGCCGTCCGGCGAAAAGCGGATCCTCCTCTAATAACGGCACTTCGAAGAACAACGGTTTCAGGGTCAACTGAGCCGCGTGATGCTGAACGAAACGTACTGGAATTTTAACGCGTACGGATCTTTATTATATTAGTTGACATTCAAATACGTATATAAAAAACGAATTATTACATTTAGCGTCCGCCGGACTCTTAACATTGCCGGCTCTCGCTGATCTCCGGGCGCAAGATCGTCTGTTCCTCAGCTGGCCAAGTTCGTCGATCTGGCCCGTCTGCGCGGCATTGGCGGAATGCCTTCTAGACGCGAGCGGACTCGAGCCGCTACCGTTCGAGAGACCAGAAACGGACACTGACATAGACATGGACATAGATGTGGATGCGGATAATGACGTGGAGATGGAAGCCAAGCTGCCGGCGCTATCGCAGTCCCTGGACTTGGTCTTTCCTTTGGCCTTAGCCTTCGGTTTGACCGGACATCGCAGCACCGCCGCGGCCTCCGCTTCGCTTGACGTGCCCGTCAACGTCGAGACCGGACTCGTGTTCGTCGAGGCCAATGTCTGCGTCTCGAAGCTGGTCAGACTGCTGAAAGAGGCTGCCGAGCTGTCATGTCCCTGGGCTGTTGGGGCTCGCGAGGAGGGACACGCACCCGATTCCGCGCTCGCGTTCGCTCGACCGGATCCCAACAGCAGGCCCAGTCTCATGTACAGATCCGATTGCGACGACTTCCTGGTTTTCGAAGACAACGGTTTCACGCAACCGCCCTCGTCATCTGCAAGACAGAGAAATTTGTTAGGAATACCGTCGATATAAAACGATATTGATCCAATCTACGAATCCAGAAGTTGTTGATCCGAGGCAAATGCTTCGTATTCGAAAATCAATAGAAAAAACAAAAATCACACTCTACCCAAACACATTTAGGCGAACACGTTATCGCGAGAAATTCGTTTCGAATTAACGCAAGCATCTCGACAGTTGTGACCGTTTGTGCAATGTTGCACGACAAATACATTCATAAACATTTTGTTATATAGATCTATTTTTATTCTTCGCGTTTACCTAAATGTATCTTTATGATTTAATTAATACAATGAGCACGCTGCAAAACATAAGAAAACGAATGCTACTTCCAGGCAAATACGTGATAATACAAAGTAAAGAGTACTTTGAAAATATCGCACATCTTGTCGAATTTATTATCTAGCAGTCTTCAATTTTCTATTCTTCGGTTTAGAAAAAAAATATAATTTAACCTTTATAAAAAATATAATTGATAGAGGAATTTTGGAAAACTTGAATTTTAAATCTGTGCAAATACGAAAATCTGTGATTTAACTTGAAAATTAATTATAAAAATAGGAAATGCAAGGATACATTTACAGAGGATATTATTATTATTTAGAGTCTCGACCAAAGGGCAAAGAGTCACGAACTGAGACGATTTTGATAAAAGCAATTATAATGAGAGAAAATGGCAAACTATGCGTATATCATGCTCCTAAAATAAGGCGCTACGAGAAATGTTATCGCGAAAAGAAAATATTCGCGCAAGCGAACACTACGTGCCGCGTGAGAAACTCGCGCGTGATAGCTCTTAAAGATCCGTCTACTATCTATAGCAGTATGAAGAATTGATGATTTTCAGGATTTTTTTTTTTTTTTTTAAGAATATTAGAAACCGATTATTCTAGCGTTTTATATATGTTTTTATTGATGTTTAAATACCACGTCAGTATTTTTAAATCTTGGATATTTAGCTTTTTTTTCTTCGATACAAGTCCCCGTGTTCGAAAATGCGACTGTATGATATGTTACTTCTCGTTTAATTGTCTGAAATGAATAAACTCGATCTACTTTTATTTTGCAGAATATTTATGGGACACTGAACCTAATTTTATCAGACAAAATTAAAAAAGTTACAAAATAGTGTAATTTAAAAATTAGATGTTTTAATTTTACAGAAATTTATTCATTTCTTGTGAAAAATATTTCCAGAAAAATATTAATCTTTTAAAATTCTACAACTCCGTCAATTTTCCGAATTTTTAAATAAAATTCGAAGAGCATATTCTTGAAGCATCATGCTTTCAGAAAAAGTAATAAAAAATCGTTTTTTTTTTATTTTCTAAAATAGACTGGATCCTTAAGGTTCTCTCCCATTCATTCGCAAACTCCAAGCATTTCGAAAATGTTTTAACAGTTTTAGCAATACACATGGAATTCGAAAGAATCTCCCTGCCTGCGACTTTGCCCGACGAGCCGATGAGCTGATTCAGCCCGTCGCTAGCTGTGCCTTGACTGCTGCTCCAGAGAGACTTGATCTTTCCCAGGACAACGCCGGGCCATCTCGCTTTTCCCTCCAAGGACGAGGTCATCCAAACTGTATGCGCGCGTGTGAGTTTTTTTATGTGAGATTTATAAAGATATGCGACTTCAGTCGCTAAATTTTCTCTTCGAGCAAGCGTGACATGTAAGTAAATTTATATTTTATTTTAAAAAAGAAGATAATTGTACCTGATAACGCAGAAGGATTATCATTCACGGTCGGTTCGGGCGAGGATGCTGTACGTCTCGAGGATCTCTGGGCCGCGAAGGAGCTTCTGAGCACTTTCGGGTTGAAGAAGAATCTTTTTCGTTGATTCGGTGGGGTGGGACAACCTATACATTTTACGTTATTAATAGTAAATATCTCGAATATACATACACAAGATAGATTTCAGATTATACACCTCAACGTACTTTGTGTCATTTCAGGTTTTTGTTGACCTTGTGAGATAGAAGGGTCTGGAAGCTCTGAAGGTTTGCTTCTCAAGTTCTTCCCCACCGTTATCAACGAGAGATTTTCCACCCCGGCTCGCTGCTGAAAATAAAGTAATAAATGATTAACAAGACAAAGTAATTTATTGGCAACTTGACGTAGCATAATAACCGAGAAAATAATAAAATTCCTTTTCTTTTAGCATCGTCTCTTTCTAATCACGAATATTATACATTACACAATATCTTTTTTCAATTAATTGCAAATTAACTAACAAAAATAGATATAATAAATTTCGTATTTAAAAATGTATGAGATATATATATATATCAGATATAATATCAGGAAAATACTATTAAGAAAGGAGTACACACATACATAAAAAATCTTATTTAGTTATTTTATTGTTTCTTTTAAATATCTGTTTAAAATATTAGCAAGCTTCTCTCTGATCGGTTCAAAATTTATTTAATTCCAAACAATACAAATTTAAAACATACTAATCGTTTTTTGTTTTTTTTTTTCCTGTTGATATACGCTTCATACATCCTTAAAAATTATCATAAATATTTAAAATATATATTTTTGTACGAACTTCGATAAAGATAAAAACATAGTGCTCTACTTGATCAAAAAGACAATATTATAGACATGAAATTTTCCTGAAACAACATTTTAGGAAGAAAAATTTTTTTTCTTCGAATACCTTCAACTTATTTAAAGCTACTTAAAAGAGGCAGCACGTCATAAAGGAGAAGTGAAGATCTGTCGTGTTAGTTTTCCTTTCCGTCTTCGCGACAACAGACTTACGTGCATAACCCGCGATGGCAGATTAGCCCTCGTGGTGATTTTGGTGCGTGGTAGCCTGGGGCTGCCGCAGAGAGAATTCACCGTCGATGACTCATCGAGCCAACCGTCTGTGGGCGCGAAAACGGACAGCGGAGCCGTGGAAGCGGCGAACTCGTCCCTGAGAGTCGGTTCCTCCAGTCCATCATCGTTGTTGAGATCGTAGCCGTGCAAGCAGAGCGGACAGGCCTCGCTGCGAAACAGGCAGGAGTAGCAACGCTCGTGACCGCAGGAGTCGATCAGACGACGCTTCTTGCCCTTGTCGAACGGCATCTCGCAGGACGGGCACGTGGATCCGCCCAGCATCCCCGTTGACTCGACCAACGCTCGTATCTGCGCCAGGTCTGCAAACGAGCGCGCGACCGTTTTCACATTTTTTCATCTCGATTATTAACTCGCTGATACAACGCGAGTTCTCTCGAAATATCTTTGTAAATTCGATGAGAGAAATGTACAGGGTGGAAAATATTCAGTTGTCCTAGGGATCCAGAGAAAAGTAATAAATGCGTGTAGGAAGTTTAAAATTTTATTTAACACAAGCTTATGTGTCAGTAGTTAGCATTCTCTCCTGCAATCTCTTTCGCAGCTCTTAATCTTTTGGGATAGGTTTTTAACTAAAAAAAAAAAAATAAAAAAAAAAAATAATTTAATCTACAAATTTTATTTTTACTGTACGGGTTAAATAAAGTATTGAATTTCCCATACGTGTTGCATTTTTTTTCCGGATCCCTAAAATGATTATCTTCGATCTTATGAAGAAATAAACGCAAGAGAGATATATGAGAGAGAGAGAGAGAGAAACAAGAATATTCTCTTCCGCGAATCGAATCGAACCGAGTCAGTGTGCCACTTTATGAGACCGCTGGTCGTTTGACAGTAGGACCATCTGTCATGGTGAACGACCCGTTCGCATGCTCGGTATCTCGGAGAGACACGGTTCGCGTCGTGTCGAAGCAACGACAATGCTCGTTCATCACGAATATGCAGATAAATCGAATAGAGCGCGAATCGGAGACGCCATATACTTCGAAGAGTTCTAGAAAGTAAGGTCAAGAGGGGATTCCCGCGCGTTCTTCTCGATCGTTTACGTAGCCTAGTAAGTCTAACGCGTACTCTTCTGGATATCCTTGCAGATTTTATTCCCATTATCGCCTCGGCTGACAGAGATGCAAGAATTGGCGAAAGATTCTTTCGATTTTCGAAGGACAAAAACGTACGGAAACGTACGTAAATGCAGATATTTAATGATCATCTGTGCCTCTCTCCGCGAACAGAGATCGCGGACAAAGTGCGGCTAACAGGGAAACGGGAAGAGAGAAGGAAGTCGCACGACCCCTTCGTGCCGGTAACTCCGCGTGAGGCAGGTGCAACTACGCAGCCCGGGTTACCGTAAGCTGGGTCAACGCACTTGAGTCTGGTGCAGAGACCCGGCTTCCACTTGTAAACTCGCGCATCGGTGTCGTTTTCTCCGGACTGGCGCGCTTCACTGACTCATACACTCTCCTCGTCTCCAATCGCGTTTCGTATTTAATTCAGTCGCGCGTTCATAGACGCCAATTGATGTCTATCGGTTACGATATCTGATCTATTCCAGAGTGTTCACTCCCCGGAAAAACATAGAAAACCTGGTATTTTCAGAGATTTTTTTCGTATCTGAAAAGAATCGAGGAATTCTTTTAGAATTTTATTGAAGCTCCGAAGGAATCTAAAAAAAAAAAAAATTTTGTCCGCTCTTATATTGTAAGCAATCGGCTATTCATCGATTAGCAGAGTTTTGCTCCGTTGCTCGTTATTACAATCGATTCGTTTTGTCTTCTCAATTGTGCTAATGAATTGTTGCTGAAATTAAATCTAGATTAAAAAATGAGCGAAGCAACACATTTAACTCTGTTCTTGAAAAATCGTCTAAGGAGAACCGATAATCTTTATTGCCTTGTTAAATCGTGCATAGAGAAAGTCGCTTCCTTTCGGCATCGGTGTATTATTGTTAAGTGGATCGATCCATCGATGTTCGTGCTGGCGCCGATGAAACACGATATCACGATGCGGCATCAACAATTTTGCAACGACAATTCCGTGCGAATATTTACTATAGGCAGAGATTTTCGTGTGAGAAATGTCATGCGTTCCCGAATAATATTTTTTGGGAAAAAAAAAAAAAAAAAAACATTTTTTAGAATCTATAAAAAAAACCCACATCAAATACACTCGAATTTGTTCGTCCGATTCATTCGTGACGACCGATGATAAACGACGTGTCCAGTCAGCCGACATCGACTCGACCGAGAACGGGGGCGATTAAAGCCTGTTCGCCAAGTGAGAGAATCAAGCGGAACGACATCCACACCGTGACCACCTGCTGGTCGACCAGCTTCCCCGTCTCCGTTTCCGTCCTCCGCGCTCTTGCCCCCCCCCCTCTCTCTCTCTCTCTCTCTCTCTCTCATATCGCTAAGAAGTGGAGTCGGGCCTGCGTTCTCGTAAATTGGGTCCCACAGACGACCTGACCCGAATCACAGTGCCCAGACTCACTGCCGGAAGCCACTGTTTCTTTCTCATTCGCCAATAGAAGCTATTACTGGCAATTTCAACATAACTTGAAATTCGTGTCACGTTTACCTCTCTGCGTCCATTCATCTCTATCAATTTAGTATAAGTATTATATGTATTTTAAATCATTGATGTATATTATATCGCAGTTATTTTTTGTAGCCTCTTGTCGTGTTCTCGCTCAATAATATTTCAATACTTTCGAATCACAAATACATATATACAATATATATATATATATATATATGTTTTTGACGTTTAGTAATATTAAAAAAAAATGACACGGTCGTCAAGGTACATGTTGAAAAAACCAGACACCTTCGATAGATCTCGTACAATGATAACTGAAAACAGTAGGGGACCGATGAACGGCAGTTCTCGCGCCCGTCGTTTCGGTTTCGACGAGTCACGTGTATTAATCGTTATTCGGTGCCTCCAGAGAAGTGAGAGAAAGTTACTCGATCGAGGTACTCGCCTACAGTCCTGTTGTGTTTAAAATCGATGCCTTCGATATACCGGGAGGCTATGAAACTTCACGCTCAATCGCGACATCGTATGGCTTTTAAAAAATAAATCGTATGTGTGTTAAGACCATATAACGCTATAATATATTTAATGTTCTATATCAATAAGATAACGAGCGATTCTCTCGTTTATGCGAGTTTCGATCCTAAGCATCAGTCCAGAATATTATTTTATATATATCGGATTTGTATGTATATAAAATTCTACTCTCCTCGTATAAATCATATAAATTTTGGAAAGAAACATCTGAAATATTTTTTGGGGGAAAAAAAAATAGGTTTCCGTATTTTTACCGCATTTTATACGATCAGAATCGGAATCTTAGATTGTAAAGTTTAACGAAACCATTATCAGCGCTGAGTTTGCTGAATATATTTATCATGATGCCAGACATCAATTAAATTAGAACATATTTACCAGTTTCTAACGAAATAACGAAGCGCTAATCGCCGGTGACGCCGTGGCTGATAAAGCGCATTAGATAAATCAAGGAATCTCGTGGATCTCATGATAGATTAAATAGTAGGAAAACTGGCGCTTATCGCTCAACCGCGCTCTTTTACGATCCAAAATGTAGCGCAGCGTGACAATTTGTTCCCGCAATTATTAGCGTATTGCATAACGCGAGGAGATTTCTTTATTTTCGCACTCGCGCGCGAGACTGTAATTGTTCTCACATTCGCATGAGTAAATCTATTATATTTCCAATAATACGAATAATATCCACAGATTCTCGATCTCGATTGCTGTCCCTGCATATATGTGCGTCTAACGTTTACACGTGGCTTTCGAAAGCTCTTCGAGTTACATGTCCATATCGCGGGTATTAATAATGTTGCGTTACACGTACCTGTCACACACGAAGGCTCAAATGCAATTCCTAGATAAATACATTTCGCAACGAACATAAGATACAAAAAGACCTGTAGATCGCAGATTGAAAGATGTCGCTGTCGTAATAATCGCGTTTGATCGGAAAGGGAAAGGAAGAAAAAATATCTTTATTATCTTTATTAAACTTTCTCTATCAATTCTCTATATTTTAGGATTGATGCACACGTGCGTGTGGCTATGTATACCTTCCAACGTGTAATTTTAAATTCTTTCTCGATAATAATTATACGCTTCGTTTTATTATATATTTTTGTAATTACATTGTAAGGCCTCTTTAAGAGGATATTTAATTTTAGAGTCCATTGTGGATAATTAATTTAGTCAATGCTTTGATAAACGCTAATTGCAATTGTGATTTATATATTATAATATTACTTCAAAGTCAAAGGAAAAAAAATTTCTATATAAACTTTGTATATGTGTGCGAAATTATCTTCTTTTGATAACGATCACGCTTATTAAAATCATATTGTATTGTATCATTAACCGTCATTTATTTTGTTCACCGGGTATCTCTTGCGTTGACAATTTGTAAGATATTTCCTTATCTCTCTCGCGTTTCCTCTATTCAGTCATATTCTTTTTGGAGCAACAGGTTTTACTCAAGTGCCGGGTCATCTATGAATGAAATGATACCGAAGCTTTCGCTGAGCGGCGTAACCGCAGCGAATATTTCACGTTTGCGAGCAGGTTGAACATGTTCAATGATTTACATAAGAGTGCGGTTGGTAAACCAGACGATTTCGGATTTTATGACACGATCACGGATTTGTTTCTCGAAAGCGGCAATGCTTATCACTTGCTAAATCCTGCCTTGATAATATCATCATGATAAACGAGCTGACGGCGTCAACTCTATCTCAGTTATTTCAACCGAGAGACAGAGTGAATTAATCATATTTTTATATTTCAATTTATAAATATGACCAAGCATGCAATATGGGAACGTTATTACTCTCATCGCACAAATCGAGAAATGTCATTGTGCGTATCTGATCATGCCCTACTTTCCCCTCGACGACTCACACAATTCCGTCAAATGCATTTAAGGGCCCAGTCTATTTTAGAGGATCGAAACAACAAATTTTTTTTTATTTAAATTATATTTTCTGAAAGTATAATGTCTGGAGAATATGCCTTTCTAATTTTATTGAAAAATTCGCAAAATTTATGAAATTATAAGATTTCGAATAGGATAGCGCGCAGGCCACGAAATGAGTCTTCTTCAAAACTTTAAACGCGTTTTTCTCAAAACAGTGCTTTCAAAGTTTGCGCGACGAATATCTTCAAAATTAATGGACCAAACAACTTTATTTTTTTTTTTTAATGAAAGAAAATATCTTTTCGGAGATACTGAAACTAATTAGAATTAAAAAAATTTATAATTAATATTTTTTTAGTCTTCAAGAAATGAAAAAATTTCAACAAAATTGAAATATCTGATTTTAGAATGACACTGATTTGTTATTTTTCAATTTTCTTTAAATTTAATTAGGTTCAATATCCCATAAATATTCTTTAAAAATAATTTCCTAAAAATCATTAATTTTTCATACTGCTAGAGTAGACTGGATCCTTAAATGAGAAGCAAGATATTTTGCGAATAATTTGTATAATAATAATTATCTGTTTTTACTAATATCAGGAATGAGTAAAAAGAAAGTTGCTGCTTTTGTGAATATATTGATTATTAAAATTCTTGGAATGAATTTGTCAGACCGGTTGCGCATCGCTCTATTCCATAAAGAATTATACGGACATCGATTTTACCGGTGAGTAAGTCTGTGTGTCATGAGCTAGAAATTATTATTTAAATCAATTACGTATACCAGTCAATCGTGCATGCCTAAGAAGATATTTCAAAGATCTAAGGAATGCCCGACACACGAAGACAGGTCAAAAAGAAAATGTAAAACGTTAAGGAGTTGACACTTTCGTCGTGTATCGGCTATTGTTGGCCAGGTATATTTTCGGAGTGTTAAGAAAGAGAAGTCAATCGAATACCTTTACATGCTACGATATAGCTGACAAGAGATGCCCAATAATAGCTCCTTCTAATGAAAATTTCGTCTCCGTTTTCTTACACACATAATTTATTATTTATATTACTTATTGCACTTAAATAGCTTGATTTGCAAAAATATTTATGCTATACAAAATGTGTATTATTGTATAAGAAATATATGAAAGGGAAACATTTTTTTTCTCATCAATCCCTACACAGAGGTCAAAAAATAAATTTCTCGACGCGACGACAAAATGAATCACGCAACTAACGTCGCGTGAGATCACCGCGTGTCTACTTCCTTCAGGGCCTATTTCGCGATTATATGTAGGCTCGGGACGCATTCACGGATAGTGCCAGAATCCATTTCTCAAGAGAAAAAAAAAAAAGAAAAAGAAAGAAAAAGTGGCATCAGCCACAAAGAAGTAATTTGGATATCTTTGTACGGCCGGATATTTTTTTCACGTTTCATGCTGGCGCCCGGAATGACAGGTTGCAAAACACCCTCCATTCTTTCCATTCTTTATTTGCATCCTGCCAATACCGACTCGCGTGAGCAGGTGTACTCGCTCATTTCACACACAAAGATGCGTTTACACAATGTGTGCACGATCATAAGTACGAGTCATGTTGAAAGCGTTAGAGCGAATTTTTTTGCGTAGCTACGCTGTTTCTTTTCACGACATCCACCTCTCGAAAGAGCCATTTCAACTGGCCCACTTATTGAGGCGATAGTATATTGAAATAAGAAATATATCTCTAAAAAACGGACATACATGTATATTGTGAATAAAGAGCAATGCGTGCATGCAATTATGATATGAATCGTGTGTGTGTGTGTGTGTGTGTGTGTGTGTATAATTGTAAAATTCAAGGACATACTTAATGAGAGATAGATGAGCGTATTTTAGGTGCAGGCGACAGGGAAAGTTAGATCCTGTATCCAGGGCAAGGTGCTTGTTACAGGTGTTTCGCAACGATGCATTACAGCTATCACGAAATATTAGCGGATAGAACCTCCTATAGTTTTTCATACTCAATAAATACATGTTAAATTGTGTCTGAGAAAGATTTATTCACAGTTTCATAAAAATATATTTATTTTATGCGAATGACTCATTAATTTATGATTTTCAGTTTTTGTTATATTTTTAAATCCATTTGTATTATTTATTTGCAACGTATTTAAAATTCTGAGATATTATTAATATATTAATAAAATATTAATTCTTTTCAAGTATTATTAAGATAGAGAATTATTTTAATCATATTTCGATATTTTTGATTCGTACGAATACAGATAATTATATCTCAATTATTCGCAAACAGGAAAAAATAATATAATAATTAACTTATATAATTAATTTTTTTCGCGATATTTATATTCTTCAAATAATAAGAAAATTGAAATCTCGAGTGTGTGTGCATCTACTTCATTTTATATATAATATCAATGCTCGTATATATCTGCGATATATACGAAGCTGTCTTTTTTGTTCATCTGTTTTTCTGTCTTATCATTTCTGCTTTAAGATATTATAAAAATTGTTTAATGTTTAAAAAAAAATAAAATGAAAATTTGTGAGAGACGGTGTCAGAGGAATATTAATGATAAACTGAAAGCTCGTTAAAATCTCAAGAGGTTTTTCTTGGCTTCGCTTTATTGTTAATTCCGTCTCCTGATAATGATAACGTCTCTTATCTACAACTTGACCATCATATATACATGCCTCTATATATAATTCAATATAACTAAATATAACGAAGTAGATATATTGAGATTAATGCATTTTTCATTTATACAAATTGTTTTTTTACATTCATAGTTCCTATGATAATGTTTTATTTCACGCAACATTGATTTTCGCCTCCATAACTTCTTAAGTTCACGGATTTTTTGACGCAACACACATGCAGATGCATTTGCTTTCTTATTCTTAGGCTACATATATCAAATTTTGCACATTCTACAAATTCTATTTTTACCTTTTTCGAAATCAAGTCGAGATATCGATCTGGCCGATCCTCATCAATCGCGTTTGCAATGAAACAAGTTCAGACTTTCTTACAGTTTCTTACAGAATCTTCTTACGTTCAGCATATGGTCGATGATAAATACGACGTTTTCGAAATAATGCATTCCATGGGAACCAGTTCAGCCGTCGCAGGTAGATCTACACGCAAGTGTACGCGTATACTTTAACGGAAGTACGTCGTTCCACTCCGTGGCGTCAACTACCCAGACAGTGCCTTTAGTAAAGTAATATACACTCGTATAGTAATGTACAACGCTCATCAGGTTCCCACCTTTGATTCGCACTTTGTCCAACACCGACAAAATTCCGTATCGTTCAATCTAGAGCTGAAGATTACTGTTATTCCGCTAGAAGATCAACGATGCTGATCTAACGCTGGCAACTAATCATTAGAGATTTGACATTTCCGTATGCACAGTTCTTATCGAAGAATACAGAGGAAAAATGAATTATATTTGTTGAAGAATTTTAAAGATATAGAAAATTATCAAGTTGACTTGAATTAGTAAATTAACGTTCTATTCATCTATCAATAATTCTCTCAATTTTATATAATCTATATGATTAAATTTATATATATCGCTATTCCATTCAAACTCTTACAACACTTACAATATTGTCGAACTCTTTACCAAAGAAAACATTAAAAATTTATTTCTCTTCGTCAATTTATAATATTCAATCTTTTTCATATTTTTCTCTATAAAAAGAAGACATTTACATATATACATATGTACATATATACATTTACATACAATATCTTCTCTCATAATATCGTTATCAAGCGTGACGCGCTTGAGAAGGCTTCGCATAAAATTTAATCGCGTCTCCGATAACAAGCGATAGCACGCGATCTAAGCGCCAGGGAATCAATGCAATTGCATTCTCGTGGCGAGTACATCATAAGCTCTCTCTCTCTCTCTCTCTCTCTCTCTCTCTCTCTCTCTCTCTCTCTCTCTCTCTCTCTCTGTCTTTCTTTCCCTTTCTTTCTGCTTTTCTACAACTAGCACTGAGGATGTGCAACGTATCTTATTAATTAATCGCACATTCTAACAATTCTTTATTTTATCAGAGTTGTCACCAAATGGGTGACCAGAAATACCAGAAATGGGTGAAAGATTTAAAATAAAAGAATTTAAATAAAAATGCGATTTGGGATTAGAATAGAAGGTTCATTGTATGATCCTTGGCGGTGTTTAAACAAATCTAATCTATGGTCGAGCGAATTCAACGCAAATGATTTCTGACGAAGTGACATTGAAGAGACATAAATTGCGAATGATTCTTACGAAGAAGAGAGGACAGGCAACGAGCAATCTCAATCGTAAACTTACCGAGTACGGAGAGGCTGAGACCGGAGCCAGGGCGAGGCGGTCTGTTGGGGGGCGCCATGTCGCTCCTCTCTTTCTCTCCTCACTTTCTTTATTCTTCTTCTTCTTCTTTTCCGTCTCACACTCTTCTCCGTTATGCGTGAACGTCTCCTTCTTATTCTCCCTCACGTGCAGATACGTATTTTAATCCGACGAGATAGAGATATCCTACATCGCACACTCGGCAATACACTCCGATCCGCATCATACATATCCACACGCGAGAGGAGAGGGTAGAAAGGAGTTAAAGGAGATACGAGATGAACCGTGTGAATCTCGGAGCGCGCGTACACCTGTGACAGGTAATCACGGAGCGCGATAGTGAGTAGTAAGCAGGATCATTCGGTCTCGTCGGGATTCTCGATCCATCGTGATAATTTTTTTCTTTTTTTTTTTTACATTATCAATAAAACCTTCCTGGAGCACACATAAACACGCGACGGAGGTTCGCGGCGCACTGACTGACTGACTTGCGGCTAAGCCACCGTCGACCCGAGTATGGTTGCCTGATTGGCCAGCAGGTCGACCGACTGGTTGACTGGTGGCTTGGCTAGCTGGTGGCCGCTCCGACAACTTTGCCGATCCTCACGGTCGTTCTTTCACGACGACTCTTTCTCTCTCTCTCTCTCTCTCTTTATCTCTGTTCACCCTTTCTTTTTCTCTTTTTCTTTCTCGACCTCTCTCCCTTGCCGCATCGTCTTCGACGCATGCGTATGCGCAAGTTGTTCGGGATTGCGAGTCTTCTGCTCTCCCGCTTTATGCATTCAAGTCCATCTAGAACTTGCAATATTTTCTAGACATGCTGTTTTGTCCATCAATATTGTTCGGTTTTTAAATGCATACAGCATTTTTTATATAAAAGATTTTAGAGAAGTGACAGATAAAGAGATTAGAGGGAACGAGTTCAACGAGAAAGTGTCTAACAGATCACTCGCGCGTGAGAGCTACTACTTTACTCTTCGTAATGAAGAAGATAAGTCGCGATCTCTCTCTCTCATCAATGAAAGAGCGATATCGTTAAGTACATTATTATAAATTTTTACGCACGCAAACAGATGCGTGCAATGGTAGAAAGGATACTCGATCAGCTATCCACCGTAACAGATGTACCCGTTTTGCGTTTAGCGTTTGTCGATTCGCGAATCATTACTTTCTACTTTCACATCCCAACTTAATACCCGTCTGATCTTCATGTGCGCTCTAATGCGCGTTTTTTTTTTCCTTCCGTTGCATCGGAAGGTCATCAAAGAGTCCGTAGGAATTCTGGGATAAACGGTCCCGATGATTGGGATGAGGAAGAGAAAGGGTACATCAAGAAAGCCAATGTGCATTCACTATATATCTAACCTTGGTCTAGCAGGCGATGCCAAGTGGTGACTTCCCACGCGATTTCGTGTTGCTTCCAGATCGATGGCTTCTTTTTTCGCGAATCGCTAGAAGCCAATTTTTTCTTTGCGAACGCCTCCAATTATTACAATTCCTAATATAAAGCTTTATGCTTTATGTATTAACAGACATATCGTTAATTTGTCTTTTAAGTCATCCATCTTCCTCAAAAATTCATAAATTTCGAAATATATTAAATTTATTAACTTTTGACATAGTTGATCCATTCAATTCCTTTTTCAGCTAATCAATGATAATTTGCTCTATGAATGATATATGAGAGGGACGTTGAACGCATGATGTGATTTTTCTCAATTGTTCGCAACTAGAAGATGCAACGAAGTTTTATGAAAACTTGATTATAAGGAAGGGTGCAGCTGCGAATTAGCGAATTGGCGCATTTAGTCCTCGGTTTGTCGACGTGCAAACGTATAGAGGTTGTACGTCGTTACACCTTTCTACGTGGGCTAATGCAGCGGATGCGGGTGGGCGGACCGGGATCGGGTCCACGATGCTGCGACTCAGGCAGGCAGGGCTCGCGTTGAAACGAGCATCGGTAATTAAACGAGCACCTCGCTCGACGGACTCGTCATTAAAAACAACGACGACGACGACGACGACTTGGCGTCACGCTCCGCCGGTTTCGGCTCCTACTCTAAGTGTGCAGAGACATCATTGCTATAGTATTTCAATATAAATAGGTACACGTTAGTCTCGAATATTTAGTAAAGTTAAATTAATGTAAGAAAAACTTTAGCCGGAATCGCGTTACAACAAACGTAGTAAAGTTGTATACAAGGGGCGAAGAAACTCGTGTCTCGGCCAGCTCGTTTCAAGACGGACCTTATACGGGCCCCGGCGCAGGGCTCAGTCCTCAACAAAAAGAACCGTTGCGTATGACACGCACTGTATAACACGCGTTCGAAAGATCTTACTGGCAATCATCGAACTGAAGTAGTACATTCGGTACTCGACTCACAGTCTTTGCCTAGCGGATTTCAATTTTGTCTCCATCCTCGCAAACTGTCTAATATAAGTAAAGATACAATAGATATTTAAAATTTGTAACGCTTATGCAAAAAACTACTTTGTTTTGTTTATGCGTTTTAGGATTATTTATTTATAATACTTTATCTATATTGTCTTCTCCCTTTAATCGTGATAAATTAATTTTGCAAAAAGGAACTTGAACAAATATAATAAGATAAAAATCCAACATGTGTATTCTCTTATTCAAGAATACATAAATGTAAAATTCTACTATGAATACGAATGGATCTCTGCGATGCGGTTAGCGGTTGGGTGATTCACAGGTCTGATGGTTTAACGAGAAATTGTACTTGTTTTATAAGCGACAATAATACTAAAACTTAAATAAAATACACATGACTCAAATTTAAAATACACAATCATACTTTCTTGGATACAAAAATTGTACTTACGTATTATAAATATACATGCCAAATTCTGCAAAAAGACATTTAGATAATCTTCTAGAAATTCAATTTTTGATTTTTTTTTTGTTTAAATAAAAAATGTGTTGCGAAGCGGAGATACGATTGTCAACACGCATTCTTTCGATCTTTTAAATTCTTTGAATAAATTTCTATATTTATTTATAATAATAAAATATATAAGACGCTCAATTTGTTGAAATTCTGCAAATATATATATTTTTTAACATTAAAATTATTGTATTAAATAATAAATATATTTAATAATTAAATTTAATAAATGGTTAACTGAAAATGAAAAGAATTAAATGTAAAAATACTTGATACTGTTGAAAAATAATGATTCGCGAAAATTTCCTTCTTTTTCTTCATCTTAGTTGGGACGCAGTATCACGCTGTAACTGCATGACCGAAAATTATTCGCGTTAAGTTGAAGCTCCATCGACGTATTACATACAATTGGATGCGTGGGCAATGTTAAACGTTAAATCGTTCCGCTAATCGTCACGATAGGATACGATGCGACAAGATTGTTGCTCGCCCACGATCGAGTTTCCTGTAAGACTGATGAAAAGAGTGCGGTCTGGGATTAACGGCGGATTAAATAATAATCACGGCATAATTAAATGATGCGATACGACAAATAAATTTCGACCAACAAGTCCTCGGTAATAATTTGCTGCGTGTTTTTTATTTTTTTTATTTTTTTGGTAAGCGACAAACAAACATGCCGATTAAATCTCGGCATACAAATTTTAGTAATATTGGTAATATATATATATATGCATTATGGATTATATTACAGAGATGTTTAAAAATTTTAAGACAAAAATCTTGGTCGACAAAAGAAGAAGAGGGAAAAGGAGAAATATATGGTCGCTATTTATCTTCATCCTGACAGCTTATAAATGGCGGCAATCCAGAAATGAATAGGTACATTAAATGGGTGTCGCGCGTTTATAGCTTACTAATAAACATCTTAGCTGCAACCACGAGATTTCTCTCTCACCGAGAACATTCGTCATATTTTTTTTACCACGATATATTAATAAATATAAAAATCGGACGTCGTGAATAACCACGGAATAACCATTATTCGAAAACAAAAGACGATCCTCAATGTCCCCTTGTGTCATCTCGCTATCGCATGTTAATCATAATTCGTAATATATTTCGTGGTTTCATAATATTAAGTAACAAAATATGTTTGTATTGTTCTGGTCTATTATGACAGACTTAACTAAAGTTATTGAACACTTACCATATATTCGTATCGAAATAATGTTTTTAAGTACGCTTTGTCGCAGTATTCATTCGCGAATCTTTTACCAAATTAGAATCTATTTTGAATTTATATCATTGCAGGAATCTATCTTGATGTTTTATATTATTACAGGATGTCCGTAAATAAATAGATACAACCGGAAATGTAATGAAAATTTCACATGTCATTTTCATGTTTTCACGGAGACATTATCTATTACCATATTATACAAATTAGCAAATGAGATGACAGAAATTTCTTAGACTATTAGAGTGAAATACAAAAAAATTAATAACTTACTACAAAAGAAATAAATTACTTTGTACATATGTACATAGGCCGATCTTTTGGCTTGACTATACGCGTCGAATGCTTCGCATTCCAGACCAGCGATCTAAGAACAGAGCAATTTCTCTCCCTACCTAAGGGTTAATCGCAGAAAAGGGGAACGAAAAAATTTCTCGGGTCCGCGTTCTTCGGTAGGTAGACGTTTCGGGGAGCTCGTAGATTCTCGGGAACCTTCTCACTGGGATTGCCCCCTCTTAGCGAGCCGTTCACCGAATCCGTTCTACGAGTTTAGGGCCAGCGGAGATTGAGCTAAGAGAGATTCGGATTTAAAGAGGATAAGATGTTAGAAAAGATCATCTCTTAGAGAAGAATGAAAATAATGCTCGTAAACCTCTGCACTTTTCTGTAAACGGAAGGTTTAGCATTCCTAAGGTTGACGCTTCGATTGAGTTTTCGAAATTGTTACGTCAACTGACTTGCGAAACTGGCGATGAAAGAGCTCTATGATAAATTCCTGCTTATGTTCCGCGTCATAAAGTCACCCAATGTATCGGTTCTGTTCATTGGCGTGGCGCGAGACAGCTTGAGGACCTTCTGTGAAACACATACCGCGGAATCGGCGGAGTAATAACGCGGGGGATACCTAATCCGCCCACACGCGCGAGCGTAATTTTACGCGCGAGTGTGCGCGTACAATAAAAATCGAGCGAGCAACGGGGGGGGAGGGGGGGCCCGGCACCGGTTCTCCATCAGGTTGCTACATTCATACCGGCCGACCGTGCATGCGAATTAAGCGTCCGTTGTGAGAGCGCATCTCCTCCGCTCTGCGCGAGCAATGTCAATAGTCGCTCACGTAGGTGTAGTCGCGTATCGTGAAGAGATCATCGTCACGTGTCTAACTGTAATGTAGGAATTTTTAAAAGATTCGATTTTAAGATTTTTTCCAACTTGTGCGATTACGCAAACATATATATATATATGGCGAATGATAAAATAAAAGCTCATAAGATTATCTTCAAAAAATGTTAATAAAAGATAATCATAAGATTATCTTCAAAAGATAGAATTATCGGATCATCTTCATGACTTTACTAGATGCTTGATATTTTCAACGTCAAACATTTTAATCAGTTTAGTTCTCTCACGGATGATACGCGTATCTTTTACGTCCGTTCCAACGAAGCGCCTCATTTGCAACACAATATATGCGGAAGTAAGTATACGTACGCGCGTATTTGGTTTTGAATAGACGGCCGGTACTTGGCGTCTCAAAAATTGTCCGATCTCGAACAAACTGTTATCCGCGCGTATCGTCCTAAAATAATTTGATAATATTATTGCGCGCTCCTTTCGATAAATAAAAGTCTTTAAAATCTCTGAGAGAGAGAGGAGAGAAGGCAATCCTCCTTTACGTTATTCTAGAGGCAAACACACGCATATTCGCCCACGCGCACCACGCGACACTCTCGCCCGTTCATTCATTCGCTCTCATATCCCTCTTTCATTCAAAGCCCGATATATGTACTTGGATCGCCCGTATTTGTCGGGGCTCTTTCGTAGATAGCCACGCGTGTATGCACACGTGCGCGTTATCGCGGTACAGAAATACACGCACCATGCATATGTACATCGAGCATCAGCTCGACGACGTCTAACGTCTTGAGATTGTTGTATCTTAAGAGGAGTGTCATCATGTTCCATCTACGCTCCCGGCAATTGTTCGCTTATCCGTTGATTTCCTGCCTCGTTTGAATACCCGACGATCGACGACACATTAAACCCTCGAAGACTCCTCGTGATAATCCCGCAATGTTGGCGCAACGTTATTAGAAGATGAAAATACGAGAAGAGAATGACGTTGAATTTTTTAAATATTTTAAACATGTGCAGACTGTGGGAACATCATCACGGTCTTACGAAAAACGTACTGTCAGAGAATTACATAAATTTTAATAGAAATTATTTTATCTTGTCGACGCGTGATTACATTTCACTTAATTTTCTTTTCCCTTTACATGCACATTGCAGCAAGTTCGAGATGTAAAATAAAGCAATTTATTTACGAGAGAGAAATTGTGCATATTTTATTGAAAAATAATTTTTTTATAATCCGTCATTTATCTCAAATAAATATTTAATATCACATGTTGAATTATTTCCTTGTAAAAATGTAATAATACCGTCGATCTAATAATTCGCATATTATTTCGACGAAAGTGTCATGCCGCGAGTAAAGGTTTCGAGCTGACGAATTCAGCGTTTTGCTCCAGGCCAAATTGACGCAATCGCGAAAGATATATGTACATGGTGTTCCATGGCGTATGTTTCGGTAATGAAGAAAAAGTTGAGGGCTTAAACAGTCGTAAAACGGAAAATGCAGAATCATATGTAGTTTATTTTTCGCCTACATAGTCTCTACTTGGAAAAATCTTTATACGAATTACGAATGTTCTAACATTCTAACCGATTCGTGAGAATATATGCATGTGTGTAATTGTATTTATTATATATGTATATCTACAGAATGTTCCTGACATCTCCTGTAGTTACATCAGTGTTACTGTAGTAATTTTTCAATTACACTAATTACCGCGTGTAGTCAAATTAAAATTGATATCGATTTAGTATTGATATAATCAATAGTTTGTATTTTGAGTTAGAATGAGATCAAAATACGCTGAAAATTCCCTTTTATTTTATCCTGCATTAATAAATAATTGTCTATATTTATCTATCATCTGTGAATAATTCCTTCAAAGTAAACATTTAATAAATGTATTTGAAAAACGAGAAAAAATATATGGAGGGACAAAACTTGGAAATAAGATCAATATGATAATGTTAAAAAAATTCTGAAAAATGACGTTCGATCGAATTTTCATTCAAAGCATTATAATCGCATGGTAGTTGAAACATCCTGTATAAGGATTCATGATCTTTTTTCCACCGAGGGATTATACGTGCCCAGGATCTCACGAGGGCGCTGAAAGATATATCTCCATCGTTTTATATGCGTGCTCTTGGTACGTGGCATGCGTCCGCTACGTGTCCCTGCATAAGATCAAAAAGCAGAGATCATCTCGCGAGACGGTTCCCTTCTCTTCGAAAGTAACGTTTCACGATTAACACCGTTAATGTAATACGATTTATATCGATATGCGTTCAGTTATGATAAAAAAAGGAAAAAATAATATTTCACGAATCGATCAGTCCTAAACTCAAAGAGCGATTCAGCAGTCATGTTCGAACCCGAGACTATTGATTAATATGCGTTGATTGCGATTATATTTATCTGTAACGGACTCTCCTGAAGGATAAATACTAATCGATGACAACACACGTGACAGTTACATAATGAACGATCGAATAGATAAATAAATAATACTGATGTTTAAATAAGTTCAGATACAGAGATTGACCTGTGTACGCATTGCGTTTCCAAAAATGGAATCGCACATGACGACGATCTCCGTTCAGAATTACGTGTACGTCATACACCCACGTACATGCCGTACCTATACATTGCGATCTTTTCACATTCGAATTCGGAAGTTGCGTAGGTGCGCTTCAGGTGTGATTCACAGTTTCTCAATTTCCAATCGCATCTTACTTGACTTGGTCAGTAATATTCATATCTGTTGAAGATATTTTTGTTTATCGATATAAAATCTAGTTCATTGAATTTTCTGTTGATCTTTCGTGGCACGGTAAAATATCAAAATTGTATATCGTTATGTTTAAAATATGTACATGTTTATGTAAACATAAACATAACATCTTCGATAAGTCACATTTCATAGATTATTAATTGTTGACATAAATGATGAACGTTGAAGATAGTTTATATAGTTTACGCGTGTAGACGTAGACTATTATTGTTTACGGGTAAGTGTCCTATCTTGTTGACAAGATACCCACCGTCTTACATGGAAATCTTTCACGTGTTTTGTATATAAGACTCACCATTTTTGTAAACTTCCACATTGACTAATGTCTCCTCGTCGTCGGTATCAGGTCCGAGGGACACCGGCGTGTATACGATAGAATCTCTCGATCTCATCTCTCGCTTTCCCACCTCAATTGGATGATGCTCTTATTTCGCAGTACATTCGACAACAGACTGTGAAATATAAAGTAAAGAGATGTATGAGAAAAAAATTTTATTTTTCTTTCAATATATAGTTTACAGATCTTAAGAAGTCTAATCTCCTTCGATAAATAAGTACTCGAGACGAAACAGATCAAAAGAACGCTCTAACAAGTAGTGCATATATCGTAATGGAATTTGCTAATGCAATAAAATCTTGTATCCGGATATAGAGTACGCAATATAATCATAAAAATTAAAATTCACGCGACTCTACCAGATGACTCGAAATGTCAGATGTAGCCAGCAACTGTAGGAATTTTCGCGGATTTTTCTTCCAACTCTTTGCTTCGCGCGCTTACCATTTTATGAATATCAAACACGATTGCGTTTCCTTTTTCTTAAATTTACAATTCTGCTTGTTTTACTACCAATCATTTGATTATTTACGATTCACATCTTAAAGAATCTGAACGCTCGACGAGTCTTTGTAACGTGAAATGTACGATGACGCGAGTGTGTGCAACGGTTCAACTATTGACTTAAGTTACTCAAAGTATAAATAGAGTGACTATAAAGAGCAAACAAACTTGACGATATCGTTATGCGATACGAACTCGATATTTTAATCACCTGGTTTTCACCGTTAAAAGCCGAGTTCAAGGTAATATTCTGCGGAATGTCAAACTGTACAATTTTATTGCAAACTAAATGCTTTCAGAAATCGAATACAGTTTTTTTTTTTTGGAGCCAATAGTCTACTTGTTTCATATTTTATAAATTTCTTTGGGCTTTCTTTTATAAAGAGATTAATAGAGATTAAAAATTTAAATTTAAATTAAATCTCTCAAAAATATAACGCGATAGAGCAATTTTGGAATCAAAGTCATATATTTTGAGCTTTAAAAAAGCTGCAAGAAATTAGATTCCTTTTCTCAGTTTTTTTCTCTTACTGTGCATTATTGACGTAATATTTTAAGGAATTTCGCGTAATACAGCTCGATATATCGATATAAATTTTTTTTTCTTTTTAATTATTTTTGAGCCCCATGGCAACCGGTTCCTCGTGGCTGCTTACGCGTGGTTCCTCCTCGAGTTCTGGACGCGGAGTTATTTCGGGAGGCACGACTGCCGCCGTCTCGACGTACCGGTAGACGCCGTCATTCTTCTGGGATTTAATCACCAGAGGAAAGATAGTCTCTGGGAATGCATCGCGTATACCGTCAGTCGATATTCTCGTTTCGCGCATTTTATTCAAATTGTCGCGGTAAAGGCGCAGCTTCCTTGAAATAGATGCGCATTTATAATGATACGAGGAAAAAAAAAATATATATATATATATAATATTTGTTGTTCGCAAGTAGTATCTGTCTACATACTTTGTCTACATTTCTGTCATATGGCGGCGGATGTAGAGTTTCATCCCGGATGGCTGTTACGGCCACGCCTTTATGTTCGCAGGGGGTCCCAGATATACTTGGAACAAAGAGGACGAAAGAGAGGGCGAGATCTTTCGGCAACCGTTGCTTAAAAGGTTTTCAAAGAAAAGCTACTGAAGAAAGTCGCGTTTCCTCCAGATCACTGTTTGCGAAAGTAAATTTATATTCCCGCATGTGGCAAAACAAGAGGACAGTATCGAACAAACTGTGTGTTTCAATGCGATCACAGTATATAATTATTTATTTAAATTTACGAGTATCTAATTATAATCTAATCTCAAGTATCTCAAGATACATTATTTCTTGAAAGGAAAAATAATTTGATCTCAGTAGAATCTTAAAAATAAGGAATTTTCATTCATTGAATTTAATTGAATTTAATTGAAAACTAAATTTCACAATTAAATTTAACAAATAAAAATACCTCACGAGCAGGTAAATTCGAAAGATCGAATCTCTCTAACAATTATATCCGGCGGAAGAACAAAAAAAAAGTTGTTCTATTCTTAGAATACGTCTCTGCCTCTCTTTCTCTCACGTCAGTCTTTTCTCTCTATTTCTGTTCTCTTTTCTCCTTTTTCATCTTATACTACAGAGTATTTTGGATCTATCGCATACTCCTACGAACGACAAAGCTCTATTTCTAAACTCTCCCAATTTTCCGCAATACAGGTTTGTGTGGTTTTTTCTTTTTTTTCTTTTTTTTTTTAAGATCAAAATATTGACCTGTGTATGCTATTGATTGCAGTCGATGCAAATCGTGCAAATGAACACATTTTAAAAAGTCGCGGGTTATAAAGGAAATTAAGTAATTGAGTCACGGAACAAAATAATTTGTATAATTACACACCACGCTAAAAGTGAGAAAAATGACGTGGGATAGTAGACGGAAGGAAATATGTTAGCATCCGTTTTACTTCAGATCCTGTCAACGGGTTCTCACATAAAGTGAAAAAAATATATGAATAAGAGGAATAGACAAAGTGACTCTTCTTCCTCTCTCTTTCTTTCTTACAAGATTAAAAATTTTAAAAGTTCATCCAATTATTGAATTCTAAAAGGCATATGTGAATTAGATAATGGGGCAAATCCACATTCAAATAGTGAGATTCTCTTGGATTTTTAACGATAAAAAAAAAAAAAAAAAAAAAAAAAAAAAATTGATCATATAATAATCTAACTCTCTTTCGAAAAATGATGATCATGACATGTTCATGACGTACGAATAATTATTGAGCGAACTTGAACTCTTACTTAACGTAAATTGACGTATTTTATGTTAATTTCGTGTTATCACAACTACGGAGAGGTTGACGACCTCGCGACAAGCTTGCGATACGTCTTGCCTTAGGTATCCTGAGTCCGGACATCTTTCGGGGAAGTTGTACCTCGACGTACCGTATGTCTCAAGTTGAACGAACTTGTCTTCCCCTAATCGGAGACGCTTCTTTCTGATTCTCTCAGCACGCGCACGTGCCATTTTACTGTCGTCGATACAAACGCAGGGGGATCTCGTATGGAGACTAAACCCTATTTACCACGTGGTTTATGCGCCCGATGATCCCAAGAGATGACGTATCTAAATCGATACCGAGATTATCCCTTAGCTATATTTGGCTTCGAACGAACAACCAAGCATTGGCGCGATTGATTTTTATTTTTCGGACCGCAATCTGATTTCTATTGAAACTCACGAATCTTAATTAAAAAAACTTGCATCGCTATCGCTTATTTTGAAATTAAAATCAATTGACGTTTCTTTTGTGTCATTTTTAAATAGTAATAAAAGATTAACGTTTCTTAAGTTTAAAAAGTTTCTGTCTATTCATTTTATACAAAATTATCTTATCAACAACCATTTCTTTTCCTTCATTTTTTAAATCTGGTCTAATTACAAAGCTGCGATAGAGAGTGTGAGATACGACGAACACGTGCGCGTGCAACCGCGTGAAGAATTAATGAATACGCGTGTTAAAATACCGAGAATATTTTCTGATTTAATTCCTTTTGCACTTTCCAATCGGCTGTTATTTTCAAATTACATACTATAATATTAAGAAGTACAGCTTAATCTGTCATACTCGTAGAATAAAAAAGATCAATATATATATATATGTCGATCTATATAAAATTAGTATAGATTAGAATTTAGAGATGTAAATAAAAAAAACTAAATGTTTTTTAAATATTTATATTAAGATCATCTCATTGAATTAAAAGCATCATTAATCATAATTTAATAAACAGAATATTCTTAGATAACGAATAGGGGGATTTAAATGACCTCCGTATATATAAATTACATAAAAGCTATATACAATCGTCGTGACAAGGATGCCGGCCTCGTGAAGAACGATCACGAGGGCCGAATATTACTCGCGCGAGGGTACAAAAGCCGAAAATGAAGCGGGAGCACGCGCGCACAGCTTTTCGGCTGCGCGCGAGAGGGTAGCTACGCGTCCCGTCTTAACGGATGACTGTTGAATGCTTGATAAAAATAGCAGCGCGATGGCGTTATACACCTTCGGATACAACCATCGGCATCAACCAAACGGAAGGAAGAGTTCCCGGTCAGAGGAAGCTCTATTTCCGGTCTAAATCCTTCCCTGTCCCCTCTACCCCTCCTCCCTTTCCCTTTTCATTCTAAGCACAATCGAAGATTTATCTTCTGTTCTCGAAACTGTCAAGTTGTTAAGAGAAATACGATATATTAAATATCTCTTATAAAATCAAGAAACTAAATTGAAAATTAATATACGCTTAATTATTTATTCATAATAATTCATTATTTACGTTAGGTTGATCGATTTGTTATTCTATGCAAATATAATTATACGCATTTGATTCTCCAACATAAATTTGATTTCCTTGAGAATATATAATATCCTGCGAACTTCGATCATCCGAGTCACGCCCTGGCATAAGTAATCGCGACTTCGAGATATCGATCGATCGTTCGATATATCCTCATATATATATATTGTATATCGACGCATTTAATGAATTCCAATTATTTTAATTATTATAGTATTACGCAATGCGCGTATCTCGTATTTTTTTTTTTATCTTTAGTTTCTTCGACTGTCAAAATTAAGATATTTTATTGTATTTGATTTTCCTTTTCACACAACTTTATCAAAAATATACATTTAAACTGAAAAAGAATTAAAACCTTTTACATTTGATATTTTCTTTGTTCCTTTAAAATTTTGAGAAAGTAAGGATTAAACAAGCTTCTCCAAGCTTTAACATTTCTCCACGTGTCTATATGAGAATCAATATATATGTATATTTATATACGTAAAATAAATTTGTGAATTTGAAAATAAAAATATATTTTTGAATTTTCCATGAATTATATACAATTGGCTATTAGAAATTGTCGCGCCCAGTGTGTCTTACCGGTGTGCCACAGCCTGGAAATAGCAGCGTCGTCGGGCCGTCGACTCCTCCCGAGATTCTCGCGTTCTGCGCGTGCACGATGACACTTTCCTTCCTTTCTTTCCCTTGGATTTCTTTGTCGCGGACGGCACCGCGTTCAAACAGGACCAAAAATCTCGTCGCCTCGCGAATATAGAACGAACAAAGACGACAATCGGAATATCCGCGAAAATTTCTCGATCGCTTGCGAATACGTTTCGAGGAGACGGTTAGGTTTTTTTTTTATTAACGATATAAATAAATAAATAAATAAATAAAAAATGTCGTCTAGAAAAAAAATTAATAAATCGTCCGGTCGGATACGCGATCAAGTTTCGCGAGCAGCTTGAGGCGAACACCCTTGTTCCCGTCAGCACTTCCGAACGAAACAGCGCGCTCCGACCGACTGCCCCGAGATACGAGAAAAAGCTCGCTCGGAGCGAGCTTCCCTCCGTCGTAGTCGTGCTTCACCCCGCTTCAAACGTTAACTGTCTGCCACTTTACTTTAGAACTGCCTGTGTGCAACCATGCCGCCTTACATCTCGTCCCTTCTAACGCATCGTGTGCTGATAAACAAATAATCCAAATAGATTAATATTATTTTAAATGTCATTAAATGTATTTTGTTATATCAATTGATTTCCGTCTCACTATTATGTATGTAAAGATATTAAATCAAAGAAATAAAAAGACTTTACAAGATATTGCATATTATATGTTACATTATATAATATATTAAAATAAATTATGAAATATCTTGTAAATTATTGAATTTTGTAATAATATCTTAATTATATTATCTTAAAACTTTTATACGCACAAAATGATTAACAAAATTCATATATGTAAAAGAAGTCATATATAATTGCATTAAAAATCTTTTTTCAAATCTTGAAAGCGTTCTCACGTTGGTTGGAACCGACGCTGTATTAATCATAGAATATCTTTCTTAAAATTCCACTAATTTTATCCGAAATAATTCTTCTGATCAACTGTTCAGCTTTTTAAATATTTCGCTGGAATAATTAAAATAAAACATTTTTATATTAATAAAATCTTTTATAATGCAATTTTTGACGGCTGCTTTTACTACTGCTTTATCTAAATCTTACAAATTATATAATTTATGTAGAGGATAAGAACTAATATATGCATTTGCGATTTATAAATATATTTGCTTGATTTTTTATCACTTTTAGATACAGGCTCAAATTATTTTCTCTTGATAGAAAATTAGCTTTAAGTTACGCTACTCATCGAATGAGAAATCCGCGGCATTATAAATGCTACTTCAAATTTAACATATTATAAGAAGCATTCGAGAGATAAATTTTATTCCAAATATTTCCGCGAAAAATATCTTGCATCTCGTTTCGGAGACGCGCTTAACGCGCATGAATTTATTAATCATGAAGGATGTATTTTGTTGAAAAGCACGTTTAGCATATATGCATGTCAACGAAGTTGTCCTTGTTTTTAAAGATCGAGCCCCATGAACCGTATTTATCATTCTTCCTTGATGCTTGCTGCTGTTGTTGTTGTTCTCTCGAAGATGTACGTTCTTCCTTGTCTTTTCTGAAATGGAGAATATTGGATGATATAATATTAGATGAATATTTTTTTTACACGATCAGACCTAAAAAACTTCCGGTTGACGTGTATCGTCAAAATCAAGATTTCGACTAATCTTAATCATACTGCTCATGATTTATTAAAAAATCATTAATAAATAAAGTCTATTATTGACGACCTATTTACTTCTTGTCCATATTAAGTAATCTTCAAAAGACCAAATTTTTTTCAATATCTTATACTAAATATTTTTACAAAACTAATCCATACAAATTAAAATTTACATTCTTATTGTTTTTAGTTAATACATGTGAATAATATACATACTTCATTTCGTGATAAGGTCCTTTAATCGCGGATCCGCTTATGTCCGTGTCTACCATTTCTTTTTTTACGAATTTTAGCTGAAAAATTTTATTCCTTTTATACCGATCTTTAGTTAAATCAATTAAAGTTGATATTAAAAGTAATCTGCATTGACAATAAGCGATCGCTTGAAGATGATTTGTTGAACTTACTCTCAAGTATTACTTCGAAATTCGGTCACCGCAAGAATTGTTGTTGATCGTTTTTATTGCTGTGAAAAATGAGAGAAAATATTTTATTTTTATTCTAGACTTATAAAAATCTGTTTTCCCGTAAAAATTTATTCGCAATTATTACGTACTTTATGGCACGTGATGTAAATGAACTAAGACTAATAATTCAAGTCGATTTCCAGTGTTCCCTCGTCGACTTCCTTTACGTGTGCCAAGATTTTTCGCCAATCTGTGAAAAAGATCCAAGAGTCATAAAAATCATGGAATATAGGAACAATTATTTTTAAAATATTTATACAATTTTTATATATCGATATAAACTTTCAAAATATATAGTAACAAAATATTATAATATGATAAAATACAATCGGGATATTCTGCTAGATACGCAAGTTAATTAGAATGTTTAAGATTTTTATGTAAGACCACAGAAATTAAAATATACGATATTACGAGCTTACTTAATTATAATTATTCATATTTAATAAATATTCAGATTCATGTAAGAGGGGGGGGGGGGGAAGAAAAAATGAATATCTGATGATGCAACTTTCTTGTTGCAACATCTTTCCTTTAAAAAAATGTTTAGAACCTTTCAGGTACATTATTACCTCATTCTTACCTTACAATATTTTTTTTTATTTGCATTTTTTTAGTATATATTTTATATATTTAGAAAAATATTAGCAAATAATATTTGTCGAACTTTTCACAATCCCGATTTCTTATTATAAGGAAAAAAGAAACAAGTGTAAAATTGCAAAAAATTAAAAAATATTTTTTAACTATATTATCGAATAATCAGGAAAAGAAATCGCGCTCTTAGAATAATCATGTCTAATTAACGAACGGACAAGTTAGAAAATAAGCTCTTCTCTTGACTAATCGGCCAACTGTAGATCCTGTTTTCTATAATTTTCCGCTCACCTGATACTAGGTAGAAATGTTGGAGAATTGCCTTGACAATCTAACAATAAGATCTTGCACCTCATGGACACATAAGTCTTCGCGGTCGCTACGAAGATTAATTTGTCTTGATAACGTACGTGCTATCGAAACTGTACGGTATTTAATACTTGTTAATCAGAGAGATCGAATAAAGTACAACCGGTTTTCTACCTGAATCACGAAATTTGGCCTCCAAAAGACTGAGGAAGACTGTTGGTTCTTCGTCGATTCTGCTGCTTTTACATAGTGACCAGTATTCCCCTTCTTCGCTCATCGATTGCCATCAGGTGGGGATATTATGGTTATTGGATATAACGATGGACACTCGTGGTTACATTCGTTTATTAAACGTTTCGTTCTCCGTAAGCTACACGTTTTAAGCTAAAAGTGATTAATAAATTACTGATTTCTCTCAGTCTATCAGAAATGATGCGCGAATATATGAACGCATTTGCAAAAAAATTAATCAATATTAAACCAACACATTTTTTTTCCTGTATTATAAATAGATGTGAATGAAAGATATGTCCTAATCTTTTTCCAGGAACAATGTTTTCTATTGTGTCATTTTATTGATTGAGGATTATCAATTTTTTTCATCGACTCTCTTCAAGTTTTTTAGAGTTGCTGACATCCATTATGACATGGAGAGGTAGCCTCTCATTTACATTAATAAGACATTTTATATGTTCGTTAATAATTCATAAAATCATTAAAAAAAGGTCTTATAATATCTCCAGTAGTCGTTTAGTTTATATCTTAATCTCCTTAACTTCTAAATACATATTGTGATATTAAAATTTACGTGGATTAGCTATGAAGTTATATAATCGTAAAATAATTGTATCTTTTTCTTGTCAGAATTTTAATAATACAAAAAGAGAGAGAACAATTAGTCTTATTAAAACATTTAGTCTTATTAAAAAACAATTATTGCATAAATGCGAATAGTGAAATTTATATTAAACTCTGTCATATAAGAAAATTAGGAAAAAATAATTTTTTTTTTTTCCAAAAAGGGCAAGTTTTTTAAACTACAAAATATTACAAATAACAAATAAAACTAGAAAAAATTTATTTGTACCAGACAATATAATATTTGTAGCAAATAAATTTTTATTTGGTGAGAAAAAAAATTATTTATTAGCAAACGAATTTTTGATTCTATTCATATTGAAATTTGAATAAAATTTTATTCTTACTTGCTAGTACCGTAGATTCAGGATATTAAAAAATAAATTTTGATTTTAAAATATTATTTCTGAGAAAGATCGATTATCGGAAGGTCATATACATATGTTGTAAATAAATTTATAAAGAATATTGCTTCTTTTTTCGATTTATTAATAATTAATCTAAACAAAACTTTTTGGATAACAAAAATGTTTAATTAAATAAAGTGTTATTTAAATAAAAGGTTATATTTGTTATTCATGAATAACGTGTACTTAAAGTTAAATTTTTACTTTTTAATAAAGATATATTTAAATATAATGTTCCTTCCTGCCTCTTAATTCTATTTGGAAAAAAAAAAAACCGAATATAATCACATAAAAATTGTTTCGTGGGCGGGAAGAAATGTCATCGGAAATGTGTTCCTCGAAAATCTCCAACGCTCTTTCTCTATAAAATCACGATTGGCAGCAATATAAAAACAAGAGGCAACGTATCCGTAGTCAATGATCTAAAAACACGGGTTGGGTTCACGTGACAATGTTAAAAATACATTTTAACGCTCGCGATCCAACGATGCAGGATCCTCAGAGACACATTCACTTCCGTCACTGTATTTTCGCGAGAACGATTTATGTCGCATAGATTCTTAGGAGATATCTCCTCTCTTTTATTTTCCAACCTTTTTTTTTTATAACTCTCGGCAAAACTTTCTGAGGATAGCGTAAAGATATTTTTATCCTATTGTACGCAGCACGAATGCGTATCATGGGAAAAGTATATCATCGTTATTTCGAAAAAAACAAAGCCAGAATTTTTTTAAAGAAAAAACATTTTGTGGAGAAACCATTGTATCTGTTAAATTAACTTTATAATTAAGAATAGGCAATTATAAAAAAAATATCGAAATCAAAAATCTTTCTAGAAATTCCTAGATCTTTTGAAATAATATCTCTATTTCTCAGCGATTAAGTATTGCATTTGATCTGAGCTCATATAAACAAACACTTAGACCATTTATTAATAGTTCACTCATTAAAAGTCTATGATTTATTGCCAATTTATATGCCGGATCGACACTGATCGATTTCGAAAAATCCTAAAGTTCGAAAGTTCTCTTATGACTGTTTGATAAATTATATAAAAATAGCAAAGTATTTTTTTATAATATTATATTATTCTACATATAAAAAAATTTTTTTTTCTTGATCTTTACTACGTTTCTGTTCTTAGTGAGTACGTCAGTTATGGGTCGATATTTCATTCCATTAAAATAAAGAAAAATATTTATTTTTATTTTTATATACGTTCATATAATTCTGTTACTTTGTCATTCACTATGTAATAAATGTCTCTCTTGGTCATTCCATCGAATCGCGAGTTTGAGTTGGATGTTTTTTAGCGGAAGATAATGCGAAAATAAAACGCGCTTAAACCGGATATCGTGTGAAAATAATTTTTATTGCAGAACTCAATGGCTTTGCACGCGTAATATACTTTTTATTTTACAAAGTAGTCATGTTAGTGCCGTGCCCACTGAGCAGAATAAATTAAACTCGGGAGGGAAATAAAAATCGGTCTGTGTAGCTTAAGGTAAACTAGAATCTGATGCAATATCGATTCCCCGTGTCGTCAGAACGCACATCGCGTTGCAAAATTCCTCCTTATCATGTATGGAAAGATTCAACGGAAGAAAGTAGAATGTGTACAAATATCGAATCCGAATGAAAGCACATCGTGTACAAAATTTGATTCATTGTAGATAGCAAAGAATTAAGCACGATATTCAAAAATTGAAATATTAGCATTATTAGTATCTTTTATAAATCCTTTATTTTATCTGCGCGCGCATGTCAATTTCTTCATCACAATTAAGAATTGAAAAAAATGTATATAATTTAATTGTTTATTTTAGTTTTATAGAGTTTATAATTTTTTTTTCCTATAAAATTTATTATATAAAAACATTAAAAGAACTACTAACAAGATTATAAAGTAACATAAGGTAATGTTAATAAATGAAAACATTATATAAATAAAGGATAAAATCCATATAAAATAACTTTATTTATACAGAAAACAATGTTATAATATTATAAATTTTATGTAAATATAAATCGAGATGGATCATTATAGAATATATTGTAATTATATTCACTTAATCATATAATTATGCATAATATATACAATAAGAGAACTTAGCACAATACTTGTCTAGCTAGCTGAAACACTACAACTTTTTGCAGGAGTCAAATTAATCAAATTATTTGAATTTTCAACTAATTCAGTAATACTAATTCTACCACGTTGTCGTACAAACTTGACAACAGATTGAAGTTCATCCTTCGAAATATAAATAAACTTGCCTCTATCGTCAATTACTCCTGTTAAATTACCATTTGCCTGCAATTCTTGAATTCTTTCTACCACACTAGCTGTCTTTAAACCAAAATGTGCAGCCAAGTCTTCTAAGATCAGCACTTTATTCTGCTTTATATATGTGAGAAATTCTTGCAATAAGTTTTCTTCATATTCTTTGTTTTCTTGTTCGTAACCTTCTTCTTCAATGTTAAAAGCTTCTTTCATCTTTATATATTCTTCGTACTCCTTCTTTTCTTTCTCCTCTCTAGCTTTTTTCTCTACTTCCTCTAATCGCAGTTCCTCCGCGCGTTCTTTCTCAGCTTGCTTGTCCCTCTCTTCTTGTAAAAGTTGATCTCGTTTTTTACGCTCTTCTCTATCTCGTTCAGCTGCCTCTCTCTGAAGCTTTTTCTCAGCTTTAGCTGCTAGCTTTGCCCGTTTTTTAGTTCCTACCTTGTGATCTGGTAATTCTATTTTGTCATCTGCATCGTCATTATCTTCGTCGACTTGTCTATTGTCTTCTTCATGTGATTGATAATTAGTATTTCCTTGCATACGATGCCTAACATTTCTTACACCAGCTGCTCTTCTTATCGGCCGACCTTGTACCACAGCATCTTGAGCATTAACGCGTATTTCTTGGATACCTATAAGATAAAACTGGTTTGTTTATTGGTTGACATATGGTAATAATTTTTCTTTAACAAATTCTTGACAAATCGTTGACTTAAGTTAATTTGATTTACTTTTTCGTAAACAATATAAATCATATCGATTCGACATAAATTAACAATCATTCGACTGACAAAAAGAAATTGTTTCAAAATCAGTCTGAAGAGGTTAAATGACAGGAGTATGTATTACGAGAAAAATATGGTTTTAAACATAAACGTAAAGCAATTTTTGACTCCCAAAGAAAGCTATCGCTAAATGAGAATATACCTTTGGATCTGCGTTGTAGGAAAACGATACATATGACAATTAATACAATGATTGTCGATGCGATAAATATCAACAGATTCACATCCATTTCGGCAAATTACGATTCCAACGATTGAAAATTGAAATTTCATCAATCGGAAAAGAGAAATTCTCGGTGTTTTTGTCTTGATTAGCCAAATTTCGATTTTTAATTTTTAATTTTTGATTTTTTCCACACGTAGCTTGTCCAAGACAAACTTGACAGCGCGCCAGCTGCCAGCTGATTGTCGGAAGTCGGAAGTATCGATAATAGAAGTTTAACCGATGGCGCCACCACTAGTCTACCAATGCCCGCCCGCATTGTTAAGTCTGTTCTTTACAGCTGAACTGGCTGCACTAGTTCAGAGCCCATCCTTCTTCTTCTAATGGGGAGAAAAAAAGATAAACTCTGAACCAGTGCAGCCAATTTAGCTGCAAAGAACAGACCAATTTTCTCACCAAAAGTGTGACGTGTGTGTTCCGTCTGGTATGCATACGATCATTTATTCGTGATTTGATATTTTGTCATCGATATTGTATTGTGTTGTACGAAACATGTTAAAACACGGGAGTATCTTCATCATTTTTTTATGCTTTCTTAAGTTCGGGACCGGTTTGTATTTCCACATTGGCGAAACGGAGCGAAAATGTTTCATCGAAGAGATCCCCGATGATACTACAGTCTTAGGTGAAGTTCAATGCTAAAATATTTCGTTAATATATTTTCAGAAAATAGAATTCTTCGACAAGAATCTTATTTCAATTCGTTACCGCACATGCATAAATATATGTGAATTATATACTGTAAGATGCAATCAGAAAAGATGCAGATGGCATCTTTTCTGATTGCTTAATTATTTTTTAGAGATGTTAAAAATTCTATTTTACATTTTATTTTGTCTTTGCAGTCAATTACAAAGTGGAACTTTATGATCCAAAAAGCGGTGGTTACATGCCGAGTACTCCTGGTATTGGTATGCACGTTCATGTAAGAGATCCTGACGACAAACCTATGGTCTCAAGAGTTTATAGTGCCGGAGGTCGAATTTCCTTTACGTCACACACACCGGGAGAACATGTTATCTGCTTATACTCGAACAGTACTGCATGGTTTAGTGGATCTCAATTGGTAAAGCATATATGCTGTTTATATTTATTATTATACTGAACTAAAAAGTAAAAAAATTGGAAAAGTAAGATGAAAAATAGATTGCAAATTAAATGATGTAATTAAATTATTTTTATTCGCAGAGAGTACATCTGGATATTCAAGTAGGAGAACATGCAATTGATTATGCCAATGTAGCACAGAAGGAAAAGCTATCAGAGCTTCAGTTAAGAATACGCCAACTTTTGGATCAAGTCGGACAAATAACCAAAGAACAAAATTATCAGAGGGTACGAGACAAATTGCACAGTTTCTATAAAACAAAGTCTTATATAATATAAAAGAAAATAATATAAATGGATTTATACATATATATATTTTCTAGTATCGGGAGGAGCGCTTTAGGCAGACCTCGGAAAGCACTCATCGCCGCGTATTTTGGTGGTCTTTGACTCAAACTGTAGTTGTCCTAATTATGGGTGCATGGCAAATGAAGCATCTGAAGAGTTTCTTTGAAGCAAAGAAACTAGTTTAATTGTTGCAGTAAAACATTAACTTTAACAAGCAAAATATCATTGTTTATTATTTGTAGCTTCAGACAATTTCCATCAACATTTTTTCAGCAGATCTCTTGTCAATACTATATTTATATGAAATTGTTAGTTATCTCGACATTTGATAATATGTAATAAAGTCATAAGAATGAAAAAACATAATATATAATAAAAATATCTGAAATAATAAATAACACACTATAACTATAATAAGAATATCTTAAATAATACATATTACTTTCCCTTGCTATGAAATTTTATTATTTTTCTTCCTTTGATACATTAAAATTCTTGTATTGAATACCTATCAACATATTTTCCATACATTTAATGCTATATTAAAATAACAATTGTTCATGGACTATATGTATGTATAATAATACATTTTAAGGATTATAACAAACAAATGTATTGTACTAGAACAACACTGCGCGCGCGCTTTTATTTATGGACATTTTCCAATTTTTTTAACTTTTCTTTCCTAACTGTAATTTTTTCTTTCACAAATTGTCAAACTGTCAAAATTCGCATGATTTGACAATTGCAAATAACACGAATGAAGCAAGTCGCAGCGCACAAGCGAGACAGCCAATCAGCATCGCGGAAAAGAGGCTTCAACGCTTCGATATATTCGAGTTGGAGGTTTCAAGTTTCAAGCCTTTTTTTAGAAAGGGACTAGCACAACATAACTTAAAATAAAGGCAAACGTTCGGTCTAGATATACTATGTCTATGGTCGCACGTGTGCGTATGGCGTGGTATGACATTTCATACAAATTGCTAAAGCTGATTTCGGACGTATTTTCGATAAATTTTGGAAAAAGATGCTACAGTGCGGAGTCTGCGGTTGCACCGATTTTTATATAGCATCTGGTTATTCCTTTTGCTCAACATGTCAAACGCAAAACCAGGTAAGCTCGAAAAGAAATACGTGTTTTGTGAAGGAACATGTTACTAATAAGACATCTGTTTAGGAAGCCGGAGAAGAGGTGGAACTAGAATTGCCTATGGATAATAATACGAGGTTGCGGAAAACAAAAATCCGTCGTGTAAAAAGTGACAAAACAGGTTTGCTTTTTTCATTCCAAAAGAATAATTTGCATAACAGATTATAATATATAAAAACAAACAAATTTCAATCAGTGTAATCTGATATTTCTTTCTATGTAGATGAGGAATTTGGATGGACATCGTGGGAATTATATAATTTTGTCTTAATTGGATTGACAAATGAGCTTATTGAACTTGGTGCATCAGCTGATATAAAAATAACGGTGTTACAACTGTGGGCACGATATCTAGGGAAATTAGAAATAGCTTTCATATCTAAAAACAAGAAACTAGTACCAAAACTAGCTAGAAGATATAAGAAAAGGTTGTTTTCAAGTTTATTTTATTTATATAAGCTATTTGTTAAATTATAAATATAAAAGAGTTAATCAGAATTTATATTTTTGTTATTTTATATATATTCTGTGTTCAAATGCTTAAAATTTTTGAAAGAAAAATTTAAACAGTCTGCTAACTTAATGCTATTAAGAATAGCGAATTGTGATGTGGTTTTTTTTATAGGGATGCCGAAATTATATATGGCAAGGTTTTGTCACAAAAGAGAGTTAAGAAACGGAGAAAAGTTGAAAGTAATGTAACAGATTCTGCAATTTCCACCTGTTTAAGTGAAGAGATTTCCTTCAAAGAATTAAATAGGAATAAAGTATGATTTAACATATATATTTGATTTGTAAAATTTAATTTTTGAGAATAGATTATAAATATAATGTTTTCTCTACAGAAACTTATGATTACTGCAGATTATGATAGATTTATGCAGTCGCAAATGAGTTCAGAAGGAGATACGCTGAGTACATTTAACCAAAGTGTATATAGCATACAGTCTAGTACACATACACAACACACAAAACAATCTGTTGAAAATATTAGGTAAAAGGAAACATGAATAATCATACACAAGAATTGAAGTATACAATATTATGATTGCATTCTCCAATATTCTTTGATATTTTTTTCTATTACAGAATACGGTTCGATCCTTATGCTAAGGATGAAACAAAAAGAATAAAAGAAATGGCAAAGAAAATACCAAGACACAAACGCAAAAAATATAAGCATAATCATGTAACAACTCAGTACAAAACAGGACCAGAATTAATTACACCCATGAAATTGTGGGCAATTTTGTATTTAGCTCTAAGGATTCATAATCAGGATATACATTTAGGTGACATGTTAAGGTAGAGTTTGTGTGTGGATAATTATAAATGTATCTATTATTTTGTACATCTTTCAACATATTTCTTTTGCAGATATGGGAGAGAAGGACATTTATCTTATTACAAATTAGATCGATTGATACCTCCTGAAGTGGCTTTAACAAGAAATGATGTAAATTTCTTATCGCGAGCTGCGGACATAACACATAAGGGGATGAGAAGAATAATTGGAAGAATGGCGAAATTTCTTGGAGTCACGACAATAATTTGTCCCGATTTTTTACCGCTTATCAATCGATATTGCAGTGAATTGAATTTACCAAGTATGTCTATCTAAATATCTTAATTTTATATGCGTATAGAAAATACATAAAAAGAAAAAACATATTTTTAGGAGGTATATCGTTATACACGGAAAGATTAATAGCTTTATCTCCGCCAAAAATGAAGTTTGACAAAAAGTCCTGTATTCCCAATTATGAAGGCCGTGTCATGGCATTTATTATTGTAATATTGAAAACATTATTGAGTCTAGATGGCATTACGGAATATGAAATCAGTAATGTTGCTGACAAGATTAATAGGTATGTATCAAATTGAGTTTCATAATGATAAAAAGGCAATTTTTAAAACATATTCTTCACATATTATTCTCAAATAAATTTAGGATAGTTTATCAGTTTATTAATAGCAGCTGAATCTTAAGGAATAGTCTCAATGGTGAAAACATTTTTAGATTTATTACATTATAATATAATAATTTTATTATTATATTATTTGGTTTACTTGATACGTTTTATATACATAAAAAATTGTCATTATATGAATGAATGATGCACATATACATATAAATGGATATAATGGATAAGAGGGGATAAATCATTATAACAATTGAATATATATATATATATATATATATATATAATAACATGTTAATTGAGAATGTAGTTGATTATAATAATGTTATCAATTATATATTAAATTTCTAAAAATTTCATGTAAACTTAAAAATTATTTTGTGGTTATATCCATTGAAATTTTTTGACAAACTATGTTAAATTTAGATTAAAAATGTGAATTAAGAATAATGCAGTGTCAATGTGAAGATTTTAATGCTCCATGTCTATTAGTACATGGTAGTACTGAAAATTTTGATGATGGGCTAATCGTTGAAAAAATGATAAGTTGTAAAAAAGCAGCATCTGCTGGATATCAAAGTCTGTTAAGTGGTGCAAATTCTATAAAAGCTGTAGAGACTGCATTGTGGTGGTTAGAATGTGATGAATTCTTCAATTGTGGTTATGGGTCGGTTTTAAATAATATAGGTATACAAATGTAAATAGCTGTGACTTCCAATACAGTCAAATATGATACTTATATTGCACTGTGCTTGATTGTTAGGAAATATACAAATGGATGCATGCATAATAGATGGCTTTAAGTTAGAGTGTGGATCTGTGGCAGCAGTGTCAGATATAGAGCATCCAATATCGCTTGCTAGATATGTTCTCGATAATTTTCCCAACTCTATCATAGTAGGGGAAGGTGCAAGAAAATTAGCAGAAAGTGCGAAATTAAATTTGTTATCTAAGGAAAATATGATCGCACCCACAGCATGTTTAGCTCATAAATTAGAAGAAACGGACAATTGCGATGTTAATCTGGATATTGGAGATCATTGTTATGCAAAACTATTAGAAAGTAACATATGCATACAATATCTGAGAGAAAAAATCGTTTTCTAATATTCTCTCTAATTTTATAAGAGTCTGATAAAATTTTCGCGCAAATACAGATTATGGAAGCACTGTTGGCTGCATAGCTTATGATGGACATACTATTGCTGCAGGAATTACAAGTGGTGGTTCTAATGGAAAATTAGTGGGCAGTGTAGGCGATTCTTCTATACTGGGTTGCAGCATATATGCTAATAGAAATGTAGGATGTTCATTAACAGGTCATGGAGAATCTATTGCAAAATTTGGATTATCAAGAATTATCGCGAGCGATGCCGAAAAAGGATATTCCCCATGGAAAGCTTTGAAAAGAAATCTTGATTATACATTAAATAGATATAATTATATTGTCGGTGGCATTGTATTTAAGAAATCTGGTGAATGGAACGTATATTTTACTTCTCATAGAATGCCCTATGCTGTAATTATGAACAATTGTATGACATTCGGTACATCTTTAAATGACGAAAAGGTGGAAAAATATACCGAATATCGGAAACATTTTTCATGCGATTGCAAATTCCCTCTTGTAAATAATTTGATCGGAATATAGCACTCTTTCTCCAATTTCTGAGATCTGTTATGCCATCTTGTATCTTGATATAATGTATTTTTCTTTATTTCAGTGTAATTAATGATGAAGGTATTTGCGATACAAAACTATTTAGTTTTCGAGAGTGGCAGAGGTATATTGAATGTAGAAAAGCTGTCTTAGCCAATGCGCACTTTCCCACCAAGTTAAAATATAGTCCGCATATACCCGACGTAAATAGTTTATATATCAAATTTTTGGAGACCGTTGATTCCAAAGTAGATAGGGAAGAACCTGAGATAAGTACGCACAAGCATCTAATACCGCGTGAATTGGTTCACGCAATGAGACAGTGTATCACTGATATAAGCCACATCGATTTACCAATAAATGAGGTGAACGAATTTTCTCCTTCATTAACGGCGCATCACTCGTATCTTCAACAATTGTTAGAACATCCATTATATGATTTACCAAGTATACTCCGAAATGGCTTTTTTTCCACAAAAATTGGATACATGACAAAACCAGAATTGTAAGTATTGTACCATACACATAGAAATTGTTATAAAATATTATAAATAAATATAATGTATTATATTTCTTGTCTTTTATTTTAGCATTAGCAAATTGACTTCAAATTACAATATGCAAATAAATTTCATTGATTCAAATTTGCATTTCATTGAAAAAACTGTACCACTTTTTGAACAAACAAAAATGGCTAATATAAAAGATTTGCAGGACAATACAGCAATACAGGATTTTTTGGAGGAAGATATTGAGAAAAAAGAAGATTTCACCGATTATTTACATAAAAAAATGATTTGTTGTCTTAAAATTGATGGAAAGAAAAGACAGTATTATGATAATATTCGGAATTCAGTTATAAAGGATCTCCCATTAGCGTCAGATGAATTTATATTCAACGAAACTCTACCGAATGGCAAATTATTAATCCAAGACACTAACGACAATAAAAATGAGGATGATGATGATAATGATGCATGTTTAAAAGACTTTGTCCCCGAGGAAACGGCATTATTATTATCCAAATTTTGTAAAGAGTATGATATAAATCTTTCAAGTACAGAAAAAAGAGCTGTATTTAAAAATTTAAACCAGATCAAGAAACAGAAGCGTAAACTTTTTAGAAATGCACATGGCAAATTTGTGAAGCAAAATATCGAAAATCCAAACAAAGATAATTCTTATACAGAAGAATCTGAAATTATTTCAAGAGAAAATTTGGGAATCGAGAATATACTATCAAACATTTCCGATATCTTAGATTTAAGTATCAACGCACCTATTTTTGATGATCTCATGAAAAATGAAATTGAATATGATATAAATGATCAGTTGGAGAATAGTTGTAAAGAGTCAACAATTGATGATACTATTTTTACATTAGATGACAACGCTCTTAGATTGTTCAGACCATTTAAAGATTATTGGATGTATCATTGCAATTTTAGCCGCGTGAAGACCAAGAATTTTGAATTATTCGAGAAAATGCTGCCAAGGAGTTTTCGATGGTTATTAAATGAATGCGCGGATATCATCGAAATGTCAGCGGAAGATCTTTATGAAGAAGTATGTCTTGTTGAAGCTTATTATGCTTACTTCTCGGAGCAATCTAAGTATGCACCGAGTACAAATGCCGAAAACAGCAACAACAAAGCGTATATTAACGCAATTTTGAAAAAATGGTAAAGCAAAGTAACGAAAATTATTATCGATTTAACTGATACAATTTAAATTTAAATTGATATTATAATTATATATCAATACTAAAGATTATTGATAATATTTTTCAAGATATATTTAAGGTGTAATTAAAAGCCTTTGTATATTTTAAGGATGAGTTTCACCCAAAAATAAATAGAAAATTATGTTTTGAATCCTTTTTATATAATTTTTGTATTGTTAAAATAGATTTAAAATATATTAAAATATATAATATTTCATCATTTATAAATAAATTATATTTCATCAATGATTATTTTCTAGATCCGCATTACTATTTAGATTTTAATTAACGCGGAATAATTTTACAATGTCAACTTCTTTTTTATATCACAACTCATATGTATATATATATATATATATATTTTTTTTTTTTTTTTTTTTTTTTTTTTAAGGTAAATATAATCAAAGCGGAAAATTAATTTAAAATACACGTCATATATAATTTCTGTCATAATTTTTGACCGATTTTGGGTTTCCTCTCACACAGACAGGAACCAGTACTCATAATCGCAAAAAAAAGAACTATATATTATATCTGTTCTGATCTGAGACGCGCCAGTATCAAGAACTGTCACTACTGTCAGCGACTGTTGCATTCGGCGAAGGGCCACATGCATCTCGCTTCATCATACGGGTATTAAAAATCCGCGAGGGCGATGCTACCAGACGTGACGCAACTGGGCTCGGCTCGGCTTGGCTCGGCTCGGCTCGGGTCGATTCGGGTCGGCTCGGGTCGGCTCGGGTCGGCTCGATTCGTCTCGTCTCGGCGTACTCGCTCGAAGGGAGTGCGTTCGTCTGCTCGTGTCAGTAGTAAACACTAGTTCGCGTGAGACGAATGGTCTGTGTCGCGCGGTCACGTCCTGCACCACCGCTAAAGGAACGCTGTCGCGTGCGTGTTGCGTGCGTGCGTTCCGTGTATCGCACGTAATCGCTCTCTCGAAAAGCGCGAATATCTGCGGTTAGCGCGGATCGGCAGTATAGTGCGTGAAATGGCACGCACTTCGTGCGATTGAATAGATACGGTTAGACCCTCGTGCTATCCCGACACGTTTCGGCGACGTTACGTCAAATCGTGTATCCTGAAAGAGAGGAAGAGCCACCCGTGCGCGACGAGGACGAAGACGACAATAACATAGCTGCGACCGGCACTCGCTATTCTTACGAGTGACTCTCTCCTTTCCGGTAAGTGTCGGGTTATTGTACGGCGACCCCGTATTTAACCCACATTTTAGCACTCTTCTTTTTTTTTTCTCTACCTATGCCGGGAAGAAGCAGCCTTTCCCGCCAGTTCGTATATCCGTTGTACAAATATTTAATATATAAATTATATTTTATATTATTAAAATATTATTTATTATTTTTAAACAATATATTATTAGAAAGAATTTTATTATATGACGAGTGTTTAAAGATAGTTATATATTCACTCTGAATAACGAGATTGATATACTGATAAATAAAAAATAAATATGAATCTCTCTCTCTCTCTCTTTCTCTCTGTATATATACATATTTATTACTTAAAAAATATGTAAAATTATATAATTTGTATTAAAAAAAAAGATATATATAATGTCATGATTTAAATAAATAACGCGCAATTATGGACCTTTGATCTTTTTACGAAATGTCAATATCCTCTGCAAGGGATAATTTGTCAAATTGAATAAATAAGTGTCGCGTGTTTTATGCGTTACGTATTTCACTAGATATAACTATCATAAATACTCCTCGAGTACCCTAAAAATATATCGAGGAGAAAGACGAATCATAATTATCGCGAATAACTTTGCCGCGAAAATATTCATGAGGCATGGATCTGGCTGCCCTTTCCCCTCCCTCTCCCCCTCCCCCTCTCTCTTCCGGTGTACGTATGTGCAGCGCGTCTTTTTCCCTTTGCACCTGCTGCAGCTTGGACTCGGGATACCGACGAAAATGCGAAGTGAGATAAATATATTGTGTAAGATAAGCTCATCTTTTTTTTTTTTTTTTTTTTTCGTACGAAATTTTACGTCCCATTATAAAAATTGCATTTTTTTATACTATCTTATTTATCGAAAATTCCACGTATGCCGGTAATTTGAAGTCTGATCTCATAACCGTTGAATGTAATGTTCTAATCGAGAAGCCGAAGAGGGAGGAGGAGGGGAGGGGGGGGGGGGAGCAAAGAAAAAGAAAAAAAAAAAGAAATGTTACACGGAGACATAAAAGAAGAGAGTGAAAACAATATTATTTATTAAAGTATTTATTAAAATATTTATTGATTTACATGTGTAATAAAATATATAAATCGAATTCGTTTGTATATAGTATAATATATATTGTAATCGAGTAGTTTGAATAATTTGGGATTGTGTATTGAAAAGCGTGCATTGTTTGCTGGCGTCAGTTGATGGAATTCAATTGTCGAAACGATAGTTAATTACCGAGGGTCAGTATGACGCGAGCACCCATTGCCGCTTCGTAAATAATCCCTTCCGGTTACGTCTTCATCATTTGCTTGTCGAAGCAACATCTTCGCGCAAATAGAAACGATATCGTTCTGAATACACGTACATGATGATCATAACACGAGCTATACAGGCGAAATTGCGTATATTTGACGTTTGATTGTTCTTAATCGAGGAACGACAATTGTTTACTGTATACAGTAGATAGAGTTCATTGATTTGGGCAAAAATAACTCTCTTTCTCTCTCTCTCTTTCTTTTTTTCTCTCTCCTTTATAGATTATGGTATCGCTTGACTTGGTGCTTTTTAGGAACCACCCACTTAAATCTTTAATTTATATATTCCACTTAATTTATGTATAATATAATCATAAATTTTCTAAAGTTTATAAAGTCGCTTTTTGTGTTGATTGTTTAATTTTATAGAGGATAATAGTGACTTTATTGACTGTATAACATTCCGATATCATCCTGTAACTAGGACAGGATGCTAGAAAATTGATTTGGGATTAATTTTAAACTTTCGCGAGTCCGAGCTCAGCGTCAGTTACATAAAAATAGATATTCAAATTTTCTACTAAAAGCGTCGAATCAAATAAGATGCGTTTATCTTTCACACGACGAAACGAAAAAAAAAAAAATAAATAAATAAAATGTTACTACGGTGAGAATGGATCCCACACATTAGAATCTTAATAGAATATCTAAAAAATTAAGCGTCTTTACGTTATCACAATGATATAATAGTTATATATATTTTATACTTATACTACAATACATAAATAGAAAAATACATTCCACTTAAAGATGTTTATTAACAATTTATCATCATTTCCGTTCATGTTCTCTAATCATCGGTTCTTATTCAATTGAACATTTACTAATTAACATTACTTTACGAACGTCAACATCGATTAACATCCGCTCACAATTTGCCGTAATTAAAGCTCCTAGATCCCTCACTGACATCACAAAGTGATGTCAGAAGCGAAAAATCATACGAATTTTTTTCTCGCGAAATATACGTCGCGGTTTTTTTTTTTTTTTTTTTTTTTTTTTTTTTTTTTTTACGTCTTTACTCATACGTTTGATAGTATAGACTGATAAAATATAAAGAGATTCATTTCAATATTCGTGGATTATTGAAAATAAATAATTATATCATAAGGTCTAATCTTACTTGTAAAAAAAAGAAATAAAAAGAATAAAAAAAATTGTGAATACATAGTATAAACAAATGTATTCATGCAAATGAATTATACATGCGTTTATTAATGCAGTGTAATAAAAAAAAAAAAAACGGAGAGTTTGCGGTATATATTTTATCAATTCGTATTATCGAATCGCGATTTCTTGCTTTTGAAGTCATAGTTTAATACGGCTGCATCGCGTAAACCTTGAAAGCACCGACCAACACTCGAACGATCTTTCGCGAAAGATGCGTTTTATTATCGAAAACTAGACACGTGTTACTTGTAAACGTCATAATGAACAGATATTGAGAAAAAATACAATTTCTCTCGAATGTATTTCTCAAAATTTTCAACTTTACGTCCCATCGTGTTTATGTACCAAAAAAAAGTAAAATATGTATGCCGGACTTTTTGTCTCATCTCAGACTTTTTGCCTTCAAATAACACACTGACCGAAATAAATATACATCCTCTATTTCGGTACAATAGTCAGTGTTCTCTCACTGTGTGTTATAAAATAGATAAAAAATATAAATAAAATATATATGAATAAAATCAATGAAAAGAATTGATTGATTAAATAAATAAATAGAATTATTGTCTTCACACATGCTCTGTTCCAATAAATAAATAATTCTCTTGTCGACGATTGCACAGATTCATAGCAAACCGCGAAATAAATTGTTGACGTGAAACAAATTGCAACTGGTACAACGTAGGCGAATATCGTGTCTGTAACTTACGATCTCTCTCGTATAAAATTAAAGTGTTATTGAAGTGTTATCTGAATTTTATATCTGTTGCTTTTTCTTTTCGCGTAAATTAGCGATAGATTTGCAGAGACGCGTGAAGAAACTAGCGAAAACAGCAATCGTAGAGAGAGATATAATCGCTTTCATACATAATCTAGTAGATAAATCGATACTCGTAGATTGTTCACAATATCGTGTTTTTCACCTGTAAAAACTTGCGATTCCATTTCTCATAAATTTTAAATTGCTCGAGTAAATGTTTCTTTTTGCCGCATATTTTGCATATTTTCTACATATATATGCAAATATTCTAAAATCTCGAAGAAATAAACAGACAAGACGCGAATGAATTAAATTGCAATGATATTAGATATTAAAACTGGAGATTTAAAATTGTTTAGAAGATCTCCTTGAGCTCTATCAATTCAAATTTTGCAAATATTATATCCATTCTACGACGTAGAATCACATCGCGTATTAATGACAATGTCCTGCGTAATCGTAGAAAATCGTACATACATCGATAGCTTAAGCCCCTCCTGCATATCTTCTCGCATGTACGCGCTTACCTTATACATTAAAGGTCACACCTGTTTTCGATTCCGAGCTTTAATAATCTAAACACGATATATCCTCCTTATTTATATTGCGCACATGTTCCACGATTGCGCAATGAAGGTGTAAACGATTGTCGTTCGATCAGCAGCCTATGTCGTGAACGCCTTGATGGGTTAACGATCGTGTGGATGCCTAGGCGTGAAGATATCATTCTGTGTTGAAAAAGAAAATTTGTCAAAACATTTCAAGCGTTTAAATCGTATCACATTTTTCTTTATTTTTTTATGATTTTACGCGAAAATTAACGATTATTAATTGCATTGCTCAAGATTGATGGATATCGTCATTATTGCTCCGAATTTCGTACACGACATGATGTTCGAGCAAAGATAAAAGCGAAAGTATGACGCAATATGCATATCTGGCATACACAGCCGCTGACGATTTTGCATAACGTCGAATGCATCTGCGTATCCTTGGGATTTAAAATATTATCGCGAACGCCCGCCCTTTCTTTCATGATTAATCGTTATTTGCTTATTACTCTTCTCGCGAGCAAGATGTAATTCGCCCTAGGCATCCACACGTCGCGGTAAGATGGCATGCATGCGAATTGAATTCCGAATGTAACCGGTATTCGCCTTGACCTACTCCTTCTCCATGCTTTTGACCGGTAAATATGAGCACGTAAGAGTTTTCGAACGAGTTCTCGTTCCTCGGTACGATTTATATCCGTGAGATGTTTTACGTGGAATAAATCGATATGTCGATATCACTAGTATGTTACACGGTATAACGCGCGTGTTTCATTTGTTTCAACGTCAAATTTTATTTTTCTAAATTTGGAAAAAACGATACATGCGCGTGATATGAACGTAATAAGCACTATTATTTATTTCAATGTATCTACTTAGGATTGAGGATTCTGTCAGATTTTTAACATGATTCTATTCGGCAAAAACTGATAATCTTACGTGTTGCTATTATTATGATTGACGATCATAAAGATCGTAAAGACTCTCTATATCGTACAAATGATGTACGTAATATTGTCATGTAAAGTCATCAACAGGTGTCTCTATGGGACTGACTGAGAAAAACGATGCGTCTCTTACCGCGTCTTTTAATAACATTTTAATAAAAAATAATTTTTTTTTTTTTTTTAACACGAAAAGACCAGTCACTTATCGTAGTTTTTTAAATGTTGAATATGAATCCGGTTTTTTTTTTTCAGATTACTCCATCGTGTTACAATTTTTTAATGTATTTTGTCTTATTATAGCTACGGTATGCGATGTGTTGTCGACGATAAAAGATGTGGTGATGTAGAAATTTTGGAGAAAAATAATTTTTTTACATCATTGCCAAAAGTGTCGTTTGTTTTTCGTTTTGGAACCATTTCGCATTTGCGTGCTGTAACGTAATGTAACGAATTAGTATTCTTCTCTAAACTTAGTCTGTGGTTTCCTTTCACTAGTTGCGGTATCCGAATACTCGCATGGAATACATGCCAATAATTTTTCTAGCGAAATTTAATTTTGTCCTGAGTTTCTCTAACGAGATAGATGTATAAGTAGATGTATATAGTATTTTCTTTGTGCTACTTCAGAAAATAATGCACATAAATTTCTATGTCTTGTTAGAACCATTATTTCGCGCATCAAATAGATATATTTAATTAAAAGCAGCCTTCAGCTTTATTATTGGAATTGTTTTGCATATTTGAGCACTCGGTTGAATCTCTTATCGAGTCATAAAATCTAATGTATTTCAAACATTTGCAGATTTTGTAAATATGTACATCTCACGTTCGTCGCGGAAGTAGTGTATTTCAAAAGCACGACTGACTTGTAGGAATTGTTAATTATTTAATCGAGAAAGATCCATTTGTTGCAACTGCTTCTCTCTCTCCCTCTCTCCCTCTCTCTCTCTCTCTCTTTCTCTCTATTTTTACAGTTCTACTGATGATAAATTATTTAATGGAAGTCAATGCACATACGCACCCGTGCGCGCATATATATCTTGTCCAGTTTGCATTCGGATAACGAGCAATTGCAAGGAACAATTGCGCTATTTGTCCAGCCTTCAATTCGTTATTAATCATTTGTTCTGCGTACTTATCTTAAAAGAAAATCTTGCTAATTTGCTAATTCTGATTTTAATAAATTTCCATACATGTTAAATTAGGATAAATAAATTAATTCAAAAATTTTCAATTAATGTTGAAAATGTCAGAATCGTTTAAATCATCTCTTATATGTAAAAGAGTTTTGGATTTTTCTCGATATATCTCAAAAACTATTCGAGATATTAATAAAATGTCTTATATAAAATTTATAATTTTTTTACAATAAAAATATCTTTATTTAATCACGCCAATAATATTTTTAAACAATTATTATTTTTAAAAATTCTCTCTGCATTTTTTCTGTTATATTAAAAGATATTTATTGCATTTAATATTATAAAATAAAAATAATTTTATTCTGAATGTACTTATTTATTGTGAATGATCTTTTACATGAAATCATAATAACATTTATTAGCAATAAAAAAATTATTATATGTAGCAAATAACATATGCATTAATTTTACGGCTGACATTTCCATAATGTCGATAGAAGCTAATACATCATATATTTTGCATTTCCTATATGTATGTGAAAACATTTATTACAAACATTAATAATAAATATATTTATAACAGTTATCTAAATTAAAATCTGACTATTAATTAATTAATTTAATTTTTAAGTATTACGCAATATTTTTAGTTTCCAAAAAATTTACAAAGAATTTTACAGGATTTATGAATTCATGATATGCAATTTAGTTTTACGTCTGTCTTTGTTAAACGGATTCCATTTTTTTAAAAGAAGAATCTTTTTTGATATCAAGAAAATTTCTAATTTTTAAAATCTATTTACTTACACGTATATGCAAAATTTCATTAGATCAAAATTTGCAGGCTGGTGAGGTTCCTTTATTAATCAAATACAAAAATATTATTTTCAAATATCCTTTTCCATTCTTCGCAACGTTTGAAAAATCAATTATCTAATCGGGAAAGCGACGGGGTAATATAAAATATAAAGGCAAAAATTAAAACAACTTTTTATGAAAAATTTTATTTGTTAAACTCGTGTATTATATCAAAGAGACCTCTGCAACAATATGCCTTTAAATTTTTATGATGTATATATCGATCTTGTGAATTATAAAATGCTTTAATTTATAAATGCTTTATTTTTTATAAAATTTTTTATAAAAAATTTATTTTTATATAAAAAATGAAATATATGTATATGACCCGCGGTTCATTATTCATTATTCTTTTATACCGCTCTGCTCTTTATATAGAAAGCTAATCACGGGGCTATTAACGATAGCACAAAAATTCGAGCAATTTCTCATTATCAGAAATTTTTGCCACAATTTCCATAATGAACCGGCGTGCTTGAAGACCACGATTGGTTACTCTCCTCAATAAAACGACATACATACGATTCAGAATGCGATCGACATATAAGATTCCGGGTCCCTAACACCATTATGTTTCTTTAGTGGTTTTCCAAGTCAATAAAGCCACGACCTATTGATCCGCAGGTCCTCTATGTCTCTTTTTCTTTCACTTTTTCTTTCTCCATCTCTTTCTTTCTCTCTTCAAGTGTCTTATCGCTTTTCGTTGAAGACGTATTGGCATATACTACAAAAGATAGGTAGATAGATAAAAAATTGACAGACACTCCTTTCGTAAGATGATGCTGATGTTCAAACGCGGATTATATAGCTCTTATCAAGCTCCGATCGCACATACTCTTTGTCTGTAACTTATATCTAGTGCAATATCTCTCCATATGCTATATCTCTCTTGACAAATTGACAACGAAATATTAATTGGTTACGATATGATCTTTTTACCTTATTCAATAAAATATAGAATACAATTGCAATGCTATGGAACACCTGAATTCTTTGAAAAAGGAGCTAGAACTTCAATAAGAATTGAATTTTGAAGTTATCATTTTACGAAAGTTGCGGAATAAAGAGTATGCAATACAGAAGATAATTTAATATAAAAATTACTTTTCATCTTGAAATTTATAAATTTAAATGTGTAACAGGAATATATATGCGCCGAATAACAGGTAAAGAGGAAGAAAAGGGGACAAGTTGGAAAGGTAAATAATTATATGATTTATTTTATCGATGGAAAATCTTTTTTTTACAAAAACGGAAGTATTTTTAACAATGCGTGTTCCATCAAAGCTGGTAAACTGGAAATAGTTCGTACTATCTTCCGCGATCGATCCAGTAACGAAGAGTTAGAGATAGTTGCGTATGTATACATAATCTAGGATTTTTGTACAATTTCGTAATATGCAATTTCGTGACATTTTGCAATTCAATTATTATACTTGCATGCGTCCATCATATTATCTAGGCCAGCCACAAAGTAATTGCCAAGCGATGTAATACTGTTACAATTAACTGGTTGATAGCGTCGTAGCGCATCTTCCCCATGAAACTTCACGCAACGATTTACCTTGCAATAACGCCTTATTTTTTTTTACGCACGTGTTTATATATATATATATATATATATATATATATATAAATTGTTGACACGCACAAATACATCTCTAGAAAAAGTACAAACTTTAAGTAAGCAATTCGGCGGGGTCAACCGAACGGGATAGTGCCAATCTAAGTATCTATCATCTCAACTATCTAGGTCAGCGATATTGCGCAAGGCGATTGTGTAGTTCGCTGACAACGTTGATGCGCGTGTCTATGTATATCAAAGTGCTGACCGTAACATCAACAACACAAAATAAAGATACCCGCAAGAAAAAGAATGCAGGTGTCTGCAGAGGTGATCGCCTCGTGGCAATTTCTTTCGTGTCCTTTCCGGAAGAAAGTCCAAAGAGAATTGCAAATCTATGTACAATTTTGCAAAAAGCTCAGGATCGTCAGCAGAACCTTGATATAGCCGGAACAGGCTATTTACGTTACGCTATACTTTTTCATGGGCGTTGCCTATTAATGACATCGTCATGTACATTTTTAATAGGCTATTAATATTAGCGTGATATATTTTCTAATGGCTCGTCGATAAGACTTTGCTCGACGACACGTGTAATAAGTTCAAGCAACTTTTAATCTGTGATAATAGATTGTATTGTCTTTTATTAATTTTTTATTTAATTTTTGACTATTCTTTAATTTTCTTTAATTTTTATGATTTGCAAAAAAATTGTCATCTCGACTTTATTTTATTTTATTTAAAATCTCTTTACGGCTACGAAAAGACAATATTGAAAGTATCGTCGGGAAGAATGATATGGATCTATACGCGATATTATTATTGTAAATCATCTCTTTCTGCATTTCTGATGATGTAATAAATCATCCAATAACGATAATCCAAACGAAGACTGTCGATAATGATAATAAAATTTGGATTCTTGCGAGATTAAAAAAAAAAGTGGAATATGCTATTCTTTCTTAAAAAAGATAGTGAAAAGAGTTCGAAGTCTTATAAAAGCATAGGCAACTACGTATATAGGGATTCATCAGGATAATCTAATACCCTCTTCTAATCTTTTGAACATTGACTTTACCATTACCAATACGTGCATCCAGTTTTATAACGGCTAAATCATCTTAATTTTATTTATTTTTGAACCTTATATATATATTTTTTTAATTTATCATTAAAATTTATCCTGGCAATAATATTTTACATATAATTTTCTGTATAATTAGAGAAATTAATTGCTACATCAATATTAATTATGATATTTGGTCAGTGAAAAATATTTTCACTTTATAATAGATTTTCATAAGATTAATAATAGCACAAATAACAGCTAAAGGATAACTTAATGTTGATGCACAGCATGGGGATGAACATTAGGAATGTGATGTGGAATGTGTGGCTTGAGTTTAATAAATGAAAATTGCTGGCAAGCCTTGAATACGAACTGTGTGATGAAGATCTTGAGAAAAGATTACTTTTAAAAATTGCTTTTCTCGTTCTATAATTTTTTTTTTCTTTTTTTTTACACCAACTTTTAGCCGCTTTTACAAACATTACAAGAAAAAATTTAATAATTATGCATTATAATATTCATAATTATTAAATTTGCATAATATTCACATTTAATCAAATATTTTTCTATGCTGTTTCGACAAGCTGTATCTATAATATCTTCGACGATTGAAATTCGGAAAAGCTTCAATCGACGAAAACAACGAAAGTATGCAAATCTATCGTGACCAAGACATGATTACTCATACAAAATTCTATAAATTCGTTTTTCTCCGTTATTAATGTTGTATACATATGTATACCGAAAAGAATAAATTCTATTTTAATGTCCAACTATACAATTTATTGCTGGCACGTGCAAATGTATTCTCATACGTAGAGATAGAGCGATGTATGGAAGGGGCGATATAGTGTTACAGGAATTGTAAGATATATTTAATTATACCTCAACGGATATCGCTTATACTTCGTCACGCTAAATGTATGCAAAAAAATTTATTTATTTCGACAGTACTCGATACCATATGCTACGTTCCGTTTGTATGATACTCTTATTATGTAATATACCATAAGTCGTCCGAATCGCAGGCTCTTCACCAACATCGCCAATTTTGAACAGAATGATAAATCGCAATGTCTCACTGCGTATTTTTACTACGAGAAATATAAAATATTCTCAATATGACAACGATCTCTTTTAAAAATAATACAGAGTATCTATTCTCTGGAAAACATTAAGGATCTGAAATTCTCAGAAATTTTTCTTATATCTGAAAAAAATCAGAAAATTTTCATGGAATTTCATTGGAACTCGCGGAATTTTTAAAATTTGATTTTATGAAAATTATTCTCTTCAATAATTTTCTTACATTTGAGTAGACACCCCGAATAAGCACTGTAATATCTGCTTTTATCTTTTGTTAAAATGGAGAACGACGATGAAGCACAAGTATGATCCGTTTGCAAATTAGCTCATAGACTGGCCTTACCACTTAAACCATGAAATTCACCGGTAGCAGAGATTAGTGTTAAATATATATATATATATATATCTGGACCTATTCTCTTCTCCAGCAAATAGCACTTTATTCTTACGTTAAATATCACTTCTCTCTCTTTTTAAAAGAAAATATCTTCAAGTATTTTCTCCATGATTAATTACCAAACATCGTTAATTGATTGGTCTGATTGTTAATTATACTGTTAGGGTCTCTTGTCGTCAAATGCATGTTATTTATCAATGCGATAAGTTTTAGTCGATCACAAATGTCCTACACACTTATCATATGGATTTAAATAGATATAACAAGTAGCCCATAGCATGTTATTACACAGATCTTTCAATATAATCCGATATTATACAAATCATATCACTTACTGTCATATGTAATGGCAGATTATAGGTATCAAGACGTGTTATTATATTAGGAACGATAATTGCAGCGCAAAGTGAAGCCGACTACGATATGTGTTCATATAATACGATTAAAGAGAAGAAATAAAATATAAAGTATATATATATATATATATATATAAAACTGATACCAAATGTACATCTTTGATAATTAATGAACGAAACAATGTTAGATCTATTAATGTTATTGAATGTCGCGATTGGACAAGTATTCGCAAGTGTGCACTACACTTGTGTGATTCTTTACTCAAGGTCTATTATGCCTTACTTTTACCCCGCATATCTGTATCTGATTAATTGATAAGATCTATCCTTTTTATTTGAAATGATTGTATGTGTCTTGTTGCCATAATACTAATCAAGAACATGTTACGCAAATAGATTTATATAATTATATAATATTTGTTATTTTCTTATCAAGCATGATGGAAATCAATATGTGATGGATATCAAAATTAAAAAATTTTGAATTTTTATAAAACTTTGTTTTACACATACATACGTATATATGTATATAGGAGTTTTTTAGGTCACTGGATACGAATTCAATATTAAAATTGATAAAAAGTATCTATTACATTTCTAACAGCAATCATAAAGTAGATAATTAGTTACCACGGTATAAGAGATTCAATATTTGATCATGAAAAAATATTGATTAACTTTTATCTTTACAACAAATTCCTTTTGATATATATATAGGATATTTGTGATATTAAAATCATATTGAATATAAAAAAAATTACAAAGAATGATTATCCTTTTTCTTGAAATTTTTTTTCCAAATTGTATTATTTGAATGATAGCACTTGGAGGAAAAAAACAAAAGAGATCTCATTTTTCAGCGACGACAAGGTGACGAAAGTGGAAGCTGAAGCGGCCACGAGGATAACAGGTGGCAGGAAGCTAAGATTAGCGAAGTGTCACCACGCGTCACGCCAGTGTGGTGGGTCTATGGGGGGCACCGCTTCAGCGGTCCCCCGGCTCAAGCCCAAACGGCAATTGCCGGAACGGCAGAGCCATCCTGGCACGAGCCAAGACCGCCCCGATTCCGATACCACCGTCCAAACGGATGAAGAGCCCCTCCAATATCATGAGGCAGTCCAGCCTCACGAAACTCGGTTCTATGATCAATACAGCTGTCAACAAACGTGCCGGTGAGTCTGTCACATCTTATCTTTGCCTTCAAATTTGTCTCATTGTCGGATGCGCGCGAAATTTTAATTTTTCTCAAAATTTAATTCATGTAAAATTTTCACATTAAAATTGAAACTTATACATGAATTAATACATATTTATAGATTGTCTCACAATCACCGTATCACTGTCTTACAATACTTCAATATTTTGTAAATAAAATAGAATGGAAAATTTTAATGTGGAAATGTCACAATAGTTTTTGAATTATAAGCGATTAAAGTTGTGGCCAATGACATCACATAGAACTCGCGCGCTCCGTAACTATATTTATATAGTATCAACTCATCATCTGCTTTATTGATTTTCGCAAATCAAATGATTATACATATATATATATATATATATATATATATATATATATTCAGAGTTAAATGAGAAACATAATATAATTTAAGAGAAGATGAATTTTTATACAAAAATAAATATTGATCTAAAAATTATTTAGTTTGGGGTCACAAGTCAATAATATAAAAAAAATAAAATAAGCTAAAAAAAAATAAAGGATTCAAGGATATTGAATCGAGTATGACATCAAGACGGTCAATTGCATTGCAGTAATATTGGTGCATATATAGTATGTCTATTCGTAACATAAATTACTTTGATTTATAGCAGCTGTTTAATATATCTTCCATTCATATATTTCGATATATATAATTCAGCATGTCATGTATTAAAGATCGAGTACCTTCAAGGAGATATTCCAGACTTATCTCATATACTTTGACAAGAGTTTTTAATTCTTTTATTTTAATAAAAGTATAAAATGATTTGCATACAACTTAGCTTTTTAAATTATTGCTATGCATTATACTCTTCATATATCTTCACAGAACGGACTTATTGTTAGATATCCGGTAAGATATCCTATCCACTTTTCATAAAAACGATTTGAAATGTGCAATAATCATGATAAAGATAGGCAGAGTTCTCGCTGTGCATAAATCATATATTTATATAAACAACTTAATAGAGATAATATTTTCCAAAACTTTTGATAATTTATTTGTGAGAAAGTAAAAATACGTTATAGCAGAAGGATCTTTGCAAATGCTTACCAAAAATATGTGTTACGATTCTAAAATAGGATGAGGGTTTTTAGTAGATGAAACATCAATATTGTGAAAATTATTGATTTTTCTCCATTCCTGGTGAGTTTCATCAATAAATAAAATATTGTATAAGAACTATAGAACTTTTAACTATCGATTAAGGAGTTGATAAAAAATACTTTTTGTTTGAAAATTCACTGATATGAAGAATGATTGTTTTAAATTAATTAGCATTATACCTTCTTGCACAAAGCGCATTCTTTTGACAAAACGTGTTCTGTGATTCTATTCAATTTTTTATAGAAAACCTTTATTTCTAATTTAAAAACGCTAACGCGAATTGTATTCTACCGTAGTTAAATAAATTGGACTTAAATTTTTTTGAATGTTGTGTAAACATTGATGAAGTTTAGAAAAACATTTTTCTGCTGTCTGCTGGTCGGATAAACTTGATACAAGCGTGCTGTTCGTGTCATTGTCGTTTATCGCAACATCGTCATTTATTTCGCTATATATGAAGCGCACATTTGTTATTTCAAAATTTGTGTAAATATTAGTCATTTCTCGGATAACGTACATGCACAAGATTAATACTTCATTACTTTTACAAAAAATTACAATCAAAATAAATGATAATTGAAATAAATGTGTCGATGCAATCGAGGATAATTGGTACATGTCGTATTATCGAAATAAATGAAAGATACATTATTTATATTAGTTTATGTAAAAAATTGTACAAGTTGTAACTTATTTAAACCGTAATTTTATGTTAAAAAAAAAAAATTTACGATCTATAACTCCGAAATAAATGGTTTTTCAACTAACATTTATTAATCCTATATATGGAAAATTAGGGAATTCCCAGTGAACTTTTTTACAGAATTTAGAGTAGATACTTTTAAAGAAATACGTATGCACACACTTTTTCGTATGACGCGTAGAGATTAGAGATCGAACCTATTTACATATAAAAGTATATATACGTTGTTTTTGAGACGGCGAGTCCTTCTTTAGGCGCATCATCTCGCATCGAATAAGCGAGGATCAAATATTTGTCACAAAATAGAACAAATAGGATCATTTTTTAGATTTAAAAACTAAGATTAATTTTTAAATTTAAAAAATAATCTGTTTAATAAAAACTGCCTTTCTATAATGAATTTAATTTTAAATAACTACAACGAAATAATTATGTAGAAAAAGAGAGAGAGAGAGAGAGAGGGGGAGAGAGAGTGTGTGTCTATTATAAAACAAATTTCTAATAAATTTGAATAATTAATAATCTTTCAAAGGCATATCATTCTTCAAATTTCACGTTGCGATACAGCGATTTCGATTTTATATATACACACACACGAAACTTATCTTAATACTTTATAACTCATTTAAATTATTTCACATCGTTTTGTTAAAAATAAAAATTTGTGTAAAATACTTTCTATTTATATGTATAATTATTATCTAGATGAAGTTGACGATGATATGACGCAAGATTATTAAATATTATTTTAGTTTAAAAAAAAAAAAAGCAATGAATATGTAGATTACTAATTTTTGTTTCACAGTCCATTTTCGAATATAGCTCCTCGTACAAAAAAAAATATATATATATATTCTATGCTTTTAATTTATTTTTGTACAAACAAATTACTTTTTTCTTTTAATTGCACTATATTTGTCAATTCACCTTGTATATATTTACACTATTATACATTATTATACACATAAACTAGTATATCTAATATATCAAAGAAAATCTCTCTCTCTCTCTCTCTCTCTCTTCCCCCCCCCCCCCCTCGACTTGGCGTTGATAAAAACGTAAATAAATAAAGTTTGTATACCCGACTGTCGAGTGTACATTTCGACGGAGAATTTTCGTATTTGGCAGCCGATTAGAGAGAGGAAACTTTTTCGAGATCAACGTTGTATATGTAATGTGTGTGTACCGCAAAACGAATTGAAGGTAAAGAAAGATTTATAAAAACGTTGCGATTATCGCGTTGCCGAAGCGGAGTTGTTAACACGAGAATGTATATGCCAGCTCGAATACGTGTCAAGAGAAAAGCTGTTGTCGTCGATATAAATCAAAATATGGCTCGTTGCACGGTACTCAAACAGAAGAGCGAAAAGGACGCGAGCGGTTGCGCTGACAGCTATTATTTCCGTAAGTATTAAAGATGGAAGATCGGGAGACTTTCAAAAAAGACGGAACGCATGTTGTAGAGTCCGCGATGCGTACGATATTTATTATTCTACAAACGTCTTGATATCAAGTGATTTACTTTCACGATCAGTCGCAACATTCGCTTTGACTTTATTTGAATCGATATATGAGGGGACATGACTCTCTCTCCAAATATAACTTCCTTCTTCTGATGATTATCATTATGTGTATTGACAAGCAATCGGGTTTATTTTTAATTAAATTCTCTTAAATAATAGTAGAATTTTATTAGAATTCTTTTATTTGTATATAAATTTTTAAATGACATTGATTATCAAATATATATATATATATACACACACACACACACATATATAGGGTGTACACAAAAATCCACCAGATTATCCTTTTAATGACAGATTTTTCGGCTGATTTTTTTTCTCAACGAAAATTATATTCGGCGTTTCGGGCACGGAAAAGAATTATTAATACATGGCATTTGATTACCTTCAAATAACGCTGACATATAATGATGGCGAAAGATTTTATGAGAACTTACTGAGAATTTTTCGACGCTTATATTTTCCTATAAAAACTTTTTTATAATTATTTTTCACGTTTAAAAACGACATTATAAATGCAAATTATAATAACATCAATAATAATAAACGCAATCAATAGCTTGAATTTGTGTCCTTATGGCAAGGATATCCCAATTTTTTCATTACATTATTCCGAATGTGCGAAATATTATCGTTGCATGCGTGCCGAATCTTAGTGGAGATGCAATCTCGTTAGTGCAAACTTATTAACGGAGCGCCTCTAATATGCCCCGCAAAGAGAGCTCCGTGTCTCATACGAGCTTATGACACTTGGTACCATTCAGAGACAGTCTCGTACGGTATTTTATTCTCGTGAAAGATCAGTTGCCGAGCGCGCCGCGAGTCGTTATAATTGATTAATCGATAAACTGCTTTCAAGTTTTGTGGATGAACCTGCAATCGGCCTTTCAGGTTTTTTTCGCGTTGAGAATGAATCGATCGGAGATTCGCGTTTCTAAGACACTCACGCACTTGCGAAGGAATACGCCGTTGTTTTCCTCCCTCGAGGAGTTGCACGACAAATTAACGGAGCTTTTAGGTAAATGCTTTAATATTACTCGATAACTCATCATGATAACAGGCGCCTGCTCGGAATCGTGATCAAGTCTCTCCTCATAATCGAGATAATATCCTTTGGAGAGTTGTATATTAATGTTTGTATGTTAATATAAATATATCAGCGACTTTATAAAAATATATATTTATCTCGTGTTTACACACTAAAAGATACCAGGTGCAAATACCTTGTGCAACATATTTCTAAGAAACTGTCTCTATCTCGAAGTATGTTGTTTGTTATTACGTTAGTAAATCTATCGTTCAGAGTGTTTATTCCTTGGAAAAACGTGGAAAACCTGTAAATCTGTAATTCTAAAGAATTTTTTCATATCTGAAATAATCAGGGAATTTTCATAGAATTTTATATCGAAACTCGGGGAATTTTTTTAAAAAAATTATCTCCTTGATAATTTTTGCTTTTGTATTATAAGCAATTGGCAAGCCAAATGAATTAGGTGTTTAAAATATATTATAATATATATCTATCTCTGTTTATATATACTCAATGCATAAATTTTCATTTTTTTATCACTAAAAATTAAAAATAAAGAGTATGTATCGCATATTCAATATGTTGTTAAGACATCGAATACATAAACAGAGATAGATATATATTTATAATATATTTTAGACACATATAATTCATATAAAAAGAGAATCTTTTAATAAAAAAGTCTCCCGATAAACTTCCATGAGAATTCCCTGATTTTTATAAAAGGGATCCTTGAGAATTCCGTTTTTCTAGAGAGTGGACATTCTAATTTCTATTCAACGCGACGTATCGTGATAAACGATTCTATTTATTGCAAAGAAACAGACATCTCTCTAATAATTAACGCGCGCATTCAAATTTGCCGCGTCGCAGACGAATTCGCGCTCGTTCGGCCATCCTCGTTCATGTCCGGCCCGCGCTTTCGCGCAGACTCCGTACGTTCGTTGGCCAAGCGCCGCATGTAAGATGGTGGTTACCGCCGAAGACAGCGAGCGACCTGGGCTGCGCAGTGACGTCACGCCGCGCCGTGTAGCCGTCGTGTTGCGTGCGGATGTTATACGCGCCTATGAACTTCCGCCATTGCGAGAGTGAGAGACGTGTTACTCCGAGAGAGCGCGCGTTTCACATGCGAAAACGGTCAACCGGGAAAATAATGTGACAGAGAGGTGTTCTTCTCCCTTTGTATGTGTGCGTGTGTGTGCGTGCGCGTTAAACGAAACAACCACTACCACCACCACCACTACCACCACCCACACGTCGTAACCACGTACCGCGTGCGCGCGTACATGCCTTTCTGTGCCCTCTTCGAGCGTACGCTCCCGCATCGGGAGTAAACGTAAACCCGCGCGTGCGAACAATCTCCTCTCGATCTCCTGGTGTCGTGTGTTGTCGAGAACCCCTCTTCGTTGTGTGCGCGCGTGCGAGAGATGGCCGGTAAGTAGCCGCTCTCATCAGAGCCTGCTGATTCGGGGAAAAAAAAAAAAAAACCGGCAGCGTGAGATATAGACACGTACACCTACCCGCACCGCCGACGACGACGACGACGACGTGCGTCGCCTCCTCGCTCGAGGCAAACCTTGACCCAGATTAAAGCGAGAGAGAGAGAGAGAGACGCGGGTGCCTATATACTCTCTCCTCGAATAATAAAGCGTCCTTCGGGGCACACACTCCCGGGATCTTCTCCCCGTGTGCGCGTGTCGGTGGCGGGAAGGGGGAGGGCAGGGGGGAGGGGGCGCCAGATACTCCTCTACGTGCTCGTCGCCGGCGACGGCGACGACAGCAGCGGCGGCGACGGCGGCGGCCTAGAAACACACGATGGATTACGCCGAAACTTCAAGTAGGCTCACTTTCACCTCCCCGTCTGTTTTTTTTTTTTTTTCACATATCATCACACTCTCTCTCCTCCCCGTATATTCCGTATCGGAAAATCTTCGCGGGAGAAGAGGACGACTCCGTCTCCGCCAGCCATCTTCGTTCTCGCGTCCCCCTCGCTTCCCTCGCCGCTTAAACTGCAATGTGTAACTCACAATCATAGTGGTACGTCTTTCGATCCAAGGTGGTCGAAGGAACGCGAGTACACGAGGGACTACGTTATTTGTATTTTTATTTTGTACTTTTACTTTGGCAGCCTTTGATGTAATACCGCTTTAATTCCGCAATTTTTTTTTTTTTTTCCATATTTTTGTGTTTGATGCCGCAGAAATGCATTAGATACACCATGACGACGATTTTGCTTTATTCCTCTTTACTGAGAATACGATAACTCTCTCCTCCTCTCACCCCCCCCCCCCCCCTATTTCGCTTCAATTAATCCGCGTTAATTTTTATTATGCGCGAATTTTTCTTCTCATCTAATTCGCTTTTGTGGAATAACGAGAAACACTAGCGAGAAACTGTTCTTTTTCTTTGTTTGGTGATGTTTTTTTATAATTTGTAATATAATAATATATATAACACAATGTATATAATAATATATATATATATATATATATATATATATATATATATATATATATAATATAGTAATTATAATTTTTGATAATTTCTAATATTTATAATAATTGATAATTTTATTAATTGGTCATGTTGAGAGGAATTGAAAATCTTACATTCGGAGTATGTTGGCAAGAGTGTCGCATTACTTTATAATTGGAAAAACTCTATCCCTCGATCCCTTGATTTAATTGAAATGGAGCATTAATAAATTAAATTATTTTTTTTATGTAGATTGTGTATGAGTTGAATATATAAACATTCTATATATAGCTTACTATTTTGAAAATAATATTCAAATTAAAAATTCTTCATTATAAGTTAGATTACAAAGTAAAATATTATTGTATCGTTGAAATATTTTCTTTAAAAAAAAAGAAGAAGAAGAAAAAAGGCACCAAATCTATATGCCTGTTTAAAAAAATAATACAAAGAACTGTTACTTTAATGTATATTTTATTTAAAGAGTCATATATATGTAAAGAAGTATCGTGTTAATATATATTGTACTATGTTCAAAAAGTTGTTTTAATATATATTTTATTGTAAAGTAACAAATTGGAATAGTATAAGCATTGTATAAATCTTTTCATATCCTGTTCTCTCGCATTTTCTTTGTTTTCTTTCTTTTCTTTGTTTGCCTGTCATAACGTATTGCAAGCTTTACAAGTTACTAGCGACAAAAGACTGAAATGCACTGATGCCTCTGACTAAGATATTTATAAAATGTTATTCGACTATTGTAAAAAATATTTTTCATAAACATTCACTAATGCGTTAATATCTGAAACAAGTAAGCAGAAAGAGTTGGATATTTTAAAATCTCTTGATATTTTGTTACAGGCAATGGTGACATACAGTGGTGTTTCTCGCAAGTCAAGGGGACTTTAGAAGACGATGTTACAGAAGGCAAGTATGACCTGTGTTTGCTTAACTTAAGAAGCAGACTGTCTTTTATCTTATCAGTTTACACATATACCAAAATAAAGGAAAGAATTAATTGCGAATCAGAGCTTTGCATATATTATTGAGATCTAAAATTTATCTTGATTTGCTCATATTTTTATTCTCTCTATTAATTGATATATGCTTACATATAATCGCACAGTTTTGTTATGCGTTGTATAAAAGCTGTTTATATATACAAGATTTATATTTTTATTACAGCTGATATAATCTCGTGCGTCGAATTTAACCATGATGGCGATCTTCTTGCAACAGGGGATAAGGGTGGACGTGTTGTCATTTTTCAAAGAGACCCCATTGTAAGTGCAATTTATTGTGAAATTTAATAAATAGATGTAATTTTTTTTTTTCATATAGATATATTTTTTATTCATTTATCATTTTTCATTTAAATAATTCAAATAATAAATTAATATATGAATATGTTAATTAATATATTATACATTGATATTAACTATAATATAATGTATTCCATATTGATGATATATTTGATTACAAGAAGAAATATTATTGATATATTTATATCAAGGTCTTGTATTATCTCAATATTTATATGTCAATGCTAGACACGAGTATTTGTATCTTTATAAAGCTTATGTAACATTTAGTAATCTGGTATCTCTGCTATTTTCTATTGAGTCGAAATAGCTCTTCAGTAAGCCTATTAAAGGTATACACTATCGTTTGAGCTTGTAAGATGACATTGATAAAGTGGTTAGATGGATATATTGTAAGATATTAATTATAAACTTTTTCTCAAACTTGATATTTGAATTATTTTAAATGAATATTACAAAATTAGACTGTCAAATATTCCAGCATGATATTTAAAACATTATAATTGATAAAACACCCGCTGTTAAAATAATAAACTGAACAAACAATAATTATTTATACAGAGTAAAAACAGTATACCACGAAGAGGTGAATACAACGTGTATAGCACCTTTCAAAGCCACGAGCCTGAATTTGATTATCTAAAATCACTAGAGATAGAAGAAAAAATTAATAAAATTAGATGGCTAAAAAGAAAAAACCCTGCCCACTTTTTACTCTCCACAAATGATAAAACAATCAAGTTATGGAAAGTTAGTGAGAGAGATAAAAGAGTAGAGGGTATAATACTAAAGAGGAAAATGGTGCGATCCGTGATCCTGCCTGCATTACTGCCTTGAGGGTAAATATATTTCGAGTTAATTATATTAATAATTATTTATGCATGTATGCTGCGAACAGACAAATAAAAATAATTTTTAATTATAAGTTATATATATATAGAAATGATATAATCATAAAATTTTTGATATATATACATTGTTATGTTATATATACATATAGGTGCCAACCATAAAACCAATGGAATTGATGGTGGAGGCATCACCAAGGAGAATATTTGCCAATGCACACACCTATCACATAAACAGTATAAGTGTCAACAGTGATCAAGAGACATACCTCAGTGCTGATGATCTTAGAATTAATCTTTGGCACCTTGAGATAACTGACCAGAGTTTTAGTATCCTTTCTTTAAACACATGTGTATATATATATATATATATATATATATATATATATATATATATATGCATGTATGTATGTATTTAATATTTCAATATATTTTCTATAATGGAATGTAAGATAAAATTTTCTTAACCATAGCACACAGATATAGTAGACATTAAACCAACTAATATGGAAGAATTAACAGAAGTCATAACTGCAGCGGAATTTCATCCTGCAGAATGCAATGTATTGGTATACAGCAGTAGCAAGGGAACTATTAGACTTTGCGATATGAGATCCGCTGCTCTTTGCGATCAGCATAGCAAGCTGTTTGAGGAGCCGGAAGATCCAACCAATAGAAGCTTTTTCTCGGAAATTATTTCAAGCATAAGTGATGTAAAACTCAGTAATTCTGGAAGATACATGATTAGTAGAGACTACCTCAGTGTGAAAGTGTGGGATTTGCAAATGGAAACAAAACCGATCGAATGCTATCCCGTAAGTTTGTGATATTTATAAGGAGAGTGATAATTCTTATATGGATGTTCATTGATATAATTTTGTTATAATAGGTACATGAATACTTAAGATCAAAATTATGTTCATTATACGAGAATGACTGCATCTTCGACAAGTAGTACTCTGCGTTGATACCAC